>NC_059346.1:36010000-36312500 GCF_019703515.2 Myxocyprinus asiaticus | reverse complement strand
AACTGCACAATAAATTGCCTCAACAGACAACTGTACTGAATAAGGCAAACAAATCTGCAAATGTGACTTATACGGCTGTGTTTGCTATAAGCACAAGAGGATTTAGAAGCACAGAATACAGAGGAAATGTATTGTCTCCCACACATACACACCATCGAGGCATGAACTGAATCTACTGGCTACTTGGATGAACAGTCAGCAGTGCACCTGGCTCACGCTGCTCCATTCGTACGCCCCTTGTTTGTAAAGCATGAGTCTTATGTCTCTAGACATCTGTAAGAGATTGTATGTGTGCTGCAGCAGCAGCAGCAGCAGCACCGTCAGCCAGCTGGATCCAGGCCAACGAAACGCTGCCAGAAAAGTCAGTGGGCCACGCGTGTGAACAAACAGTATGGGAAGAGGTCAGAGAAAGTGTTGTGTGACGCAGACCTGGGAAAGAGAGGGGGATTCAGGGGTGGGAGGGGGATGACAGAGACTCTCGGCACATGAGCCTGCTTTATTTCCCCCATTATGACGGATGTCTCCTTCATACTACGGCAGCTGCAGCTGCTTTTGGAGAGGCTGAGCAAACATGACACTATTGAAGAGGACTGACCAAGATAACAGCCTGAAAAAACAAGAAGATCACAATTATGCTTATCTCGCCACTTTGTTGGATGCCAAATCGATATGGAGGTGAATTACAAGAGCCATATGTAAATGTTCACTAATACAGCTGAGCTGAAATTATTAGAGGTGCTTGCCAGAGGGTTACCACTAGGGATGTAGACAGTTAACTGGGTTAACTGATTAACCGGCATTAACCATTTCTTCGACTAATACTATGTTAAATATTAACCGAGAAGTTATTAAAGAAACAACAGAGAGGTAAATTTAAAGTTTAGTAGTAGCACGAGTACAATGTGATTCCATATAAAAAACAAACATCTGCAAGTCTCGACATCTAAGAGCATATGTTTACAGCCCCGCATTTCACTTATGTTGCAAGGGAGATGGGAGTGCGATGTGCGGAGCGGGTTTCAGTCGTTGGGTTTACCGTTAACAGGCTGTGCACCATACCGACACCTGCCCATGTAAATATATGTTGATTTTTCTAAACAAAAATTATTAGGATTACCCAGAAGTGGCAAGGCTGGCCGTTTTTATTCTTCCATTGTTCAACTGCCAAAAGTTATCACCTCGTAGGTTAATTTGGCATGCAAGCGATCCATTCAAAAATGTATTTTTACAAAATATAATAAAGAAATATACAGTTGTTCATTAAAATGTTGATGTAATAATTATTGCTTAATATAGACATCTTTCATGTGAGCCTGTTTTGTTTCAGCCAGAATTGACCTTTGTCATGCCTGTTTGGTCACTTGTTTGATTCATGGCTTATTGGTTAACCGGTTAATTCTGGTGGTTACTTGGTTAAAAGAATTTGCCAAAATTTGCATCCCTAGTCACCACACTTTTTGATTTTCCATGACTTTTCCAGTCAATCATGATTACTGAAATATATTGTTTAGTTGTAGTGCTTTCAATATAGTAAATGGTGAATATAATTTACAAATCACTCCTTTTTGTTTTTATTAGCATTTTTCATACTGTCCCAACTTTTTCGAAATTGGGGTTGTAGATTTCCCTGATATTTTCAGGTTTTACATGACCTGGAAATCCTGAAAGCATCACTATTACTATTGCTCAAACTTAGTGTTAGGGATTTGAACATTCGGTTACAGACATAAATGATACATGAAGAGGAACATCAGAGAATGTTCTGAGGACTGGCAGCCTGACTGCTATTGAGGATGCGTTGAGGGAAATGTGTTGAACCGGATGGGACGTGTAGTGAGATGATCAGAAGCAGAGCTGGGACAGTGGGTCTTGAGAGCTTTTCAAATCAGTGAACAACCACTTCATTTTAATACTACAGGATACTTCATCTTTTAATGCTGTAAAAATGGCTTAATTCTTGACAAGAAAGCATTACGTTAACGTTTGTTGAGCATTCATGCACAAGAGAAGTTTGTTCACAGTGGCATGCATGTTCGTGCAAGAAATAGCATCGCTTTTAGTGCAAAACAATGCAATTTCTCACGTAAACACAAGCCACAGTGAACAAGCTTCTCTCATCGTGCTCAAGAACATGCAACAGGCATTAAGATTTTCACTGAAAAATTACTTCAATTTTGAGCTGTTTCTCATCTAAACTTTTTTATGCCTTTAGAAGAATTGTATGATGACAGATCATGATACATTCAGGGTCTTTTTTTAAGCTTTAAAGTGAGTCACTCTCAACTGCCATCGTATTGAAAAGACGAAGTGGGATATTCTTTTTTATTTTTTTTATTGTGATCCACATAAAGTTAATTGTGACAGAATTATTCATTTTTGGGTGAGCTATTCCTTTAAATCAACATTATATGTCAATTATATTTATTTAACATATCCTACCTCTTCTGCATTACATTTCCTTGCACTGTATATAACAGACTTGTATTTGAACTTGTATATATACACTACCGGTCAAAAGTTTTGAAACACTTGACTGAAATGTTTCTCATGATCTTAAAAATCCTTTGATCTGAAGGCGTATGCTTAAATGTTCGAAATTAGTTTTGTAGACAAAAATATAATTGTGCCACCATATTAATTTATTTCATTATAAAACTAAAATTTTATTACAAAACAAATAAATAATTTTTTTGAAATTGATAACTTGGACCAAATAATAACGAAAAGCAGCCAATAAGTGCCCAACATAGATGGGAACTCCTTCAGTACTGTTTAAAAAGCATCCCAGGGTGACACCTCAAGAAGTTGCTTGAGAAAATGTCAAGAGTACATTTCTGCAAATTCTAGGCAAAGGGTGACTACTTTGAAGATGCTAAAATATAACACAGTTTTTATTTATTTTGGATTTTGTTTAGTCAACATAATTCCCATAGTTCCATTTATGTTATTCCATAGTTTTAATGACTTTACTATTATTCTAAAATGTGAAAAAAAAATTATAATAAAGAATGAGTAAGTGTTTCAAAACTTTTGACCGGTAGTATATATATATATATCTTTGTCTTATTGTGTATTTATATATATACACTTATATTTTCTATTGGCTTTTATTATTATTATTATTATTATCTCTGTCTTGTTGCTATATTGTTTGTACACTGGAAGCTCCTGTCACCAAGAAAAATTCCTTGTATGTGTAAGCATACTTGGCAATAAAGCTCATTCTGATTCTGATTCTAAATCCATGATTTAGACAACATCTCTTTAAAATCTTCAGGTTATAAGAAGGAACTGATTTCTTAATTCAGCAGTCTGAGAACGGCAGTAGACTGGATTAGTCATTAAGTTCTCTCTTCCTGACGTGGAATATGACTCTAATACTCTTGGGTCCATGAACAGTTAATCAAAAATGGTAGTATAACTCAGACCCTGCAGATGGAAATTTACGTATCCGCCTCTAAGCCAGTATAAAGCTGCGTGAATAAATCATAGGTCACCAATGTGAGGCAGATGTAAACTGGTCTCTCTGTACTAATAAATAATGCAAAGCTACATGACTAAGCAGTAAAGCCAAGAACCTCAACTTAAATCCAGATGCTGAGATACATGTTCCAAATATCAAGACGGCCCTGCATGGTTCCACATTCTCAAAAGAGGAAATGGTTCTGAGTGGATTAGAACTCAAAAAAGAGCTAACATTACAGGGATAGTTCACCCAAAATATTTAAATACTGTCATCATTTATATGACATAGCTTATAGCTATGTTTTTCCAACCCCGTTTTTTTCATGTCATACAGTTATAAAGGTTTGAAACAACATAAGGGTAAATAAATAAGTAGGGCTGGGAATTGATACAGATATACTGATTTGATTTGATTCAGATTCACAAGCTCTCGATTTGATTCCGATCTCAAGATCTCGATCTCATTTGATTCTATTTCGATTCATATAGGTACATTTCTGTTACAATGTCCATTTTGCTTAAATACTGTATAAAATAAATTCTCTCTCAACTTATGCTCTTATTTATAAAGGAGCCTTCTAGGCAACCCTTCTAGGTATTAATTTTACAAATTATATTTTATCATTTGTTTTTCATCAAATTGGTCACATTTTAGCTTTTAAAATGTTTTCATATTCAGTCTATTCCATCAGTTAATGTCTTGAAATTCCATATATTATGTTGCATGTATATTTTTGCTTAACATTTTTATTATTTACTTGCATAATTTGTAGAATTTACAAGTATTTACATTGATATGTAGAACACATGCTTAATTGGTACTATCTCTTTAAGACTAGAGGGATTAGCCAGTAAGCGTATATAAATGCATAATTTCTTTAGCGCATCCATGTGTGATTAGAATTAGTTTCTTTTTTTGTTGTCTTTATCAACAACTGACTGTAAAAAACAGAAAGGGTATTAAAAGAGTCATTATTCAGTGACAAATGGATCCGTGGATCTCATCTTTGGACAAACAGAACAAGTTAAACCAAACTTTTAATCTCAACATGCATTGAAAAGATCTCATTGCTAATAACTTCTCCACTATACTACTCAATCACGGGTGAGTGAAATCTGAACATTTACCAGACATTTTGAATCGCTTAACGTGAGATTTGCTTGCACATACGAGTGATTTACTTGCATTTAAGAGGGTTGCCACATGATTTAAGAATCGATATCAAGATCGTTCAAACGAAGATTATGATGCATCTGAAAATTTATATTTTTACACAGCCCTATACATAAGGATAGACTTTTTTGGTGTACTGCCCCTTTAACTATCGATACCAGTGTATGTAAAGTGTGTGATTGTGACAAGGAGGAGGGTGGAGCCGGGCCGCGACTATGCACGCCCGGCCCCCAGTCGGGCTAATCACCCAAGGAGAGGGAAAGGTGCAACAAGATGCGGCAGTTCGGGGGAGAGAGAGCTACAGGCAGCTGCCCTGTATGCGTTTACGTTTGTGTGTCTTTGTGTTTAAGTATATTAAAAACATTACTTTGATGCTTCATCCGGTTCCCCCCGCCTCCTTTCCATTGAACCCTGTTACAGTGATTTACTAGTAATTTCTTTTATGAAGGAAACTGCTGAGATTATATATGATGATAACTATCATCAATATCTGCAGATAACTTTTCAGCATTGCTAGAAGCACCGATACAATTAAGTTTGTAGTTATAAAACATGATAAATAAAAACAGAAAATTAAAATTAATAAGTCAATAAACAAGGAGGATATACAGACATTATTTTGAATTCATTGAGCGGAAAAACAAAAGCTTTTTTTGTTTTAGAAAGTAACTTAAAGTAATTAGTAGTGTGATACATTTTTTGATGTTAACAGTGAAGTAATCAGTAAATCAGTAATCAGTAAAGCCAGTAATCTGATTACAGTTTTAGAGTAGTATTTATTAGTTTGTAGTTTTTTTGAGTAAGTTACTCAACACTGGCAAAATGTTAGGGATTGATAGAAAAGAAAAACTAGAAGAACTGTATTATTTATTAAACCGTTTTTTACATATGGTCAGAGTGGTTGTGGTTCTTTAACAAAATCCAACAAGCAAAAAATTGCTTGGTGGCACACTTCTAATACAGATCTAACTAAAGTGCTCCACATAAACAGGAAGTTCTCGTAGCTCCTCCTATGGGACATGAAATAATTCATATTTTACAAGTATGGCTTTACATTACAGGCTTTTTTTTTTTTTTTTTACTTTTTTGAAAAATGGGCTAGCTTTCAGACAACCATCAAAGTTTTCGCAAGTCATTCTGCATTTCTTGTACTCAGTCATAATGAAAATTGTACTGAAAGGATGTTTGGTGCTTTACTTTTTGCTACAGAGGCAATCAGCAGAGGCTGTTTCATCCTGCATGACACATGCTCTGATTCACCAAGTCAACGGAAGGGCAGGTTTACCAGTGTAAATCTTTGATTTTGTTTGAAATGTCATCTTTATTTATTTGCCCTCATACTCATGGAAATTAAATTATGTTGATACCCAGTCCTTAGGCGGTGATACTGGCTTTTTACAAGTAACAACAAGCATCTCTAGCAGTTATACCCTTAGACCAACAGCAATGCGTTCGTATCACTTTCACCCACAGTAAAGTTGGGTTGCAGCCAAGACTAGCAAACAAAGATGGAGCTGGAGCCCTGAATAGATCAGTGATGGATGAGTACATCATGACTACTCTGTGCTCGAATAATCATTGTGCCAGTGAGACAGTGCGTTTTGCGTGTGTACGAGTGTACGAGTGTGTCAGGAGGGTCTGGTGTTTCCCACAGCTGTGTGTATGAGTGCTCGTGTGCATTGGAGGCGAGGGGGCTCTATCACTTCAACAGCTTCTGTGTGAGCTAACCTTTTATGGTCTTTGACAGCCAGGCTCAAGATGGCTACCATACCACACAGAGCCATCTTTTTTAACCAAATTCTAAAGCAGACCACAGTACATTACACAGTACACAGTACATAGCCAAACTTAAACAAGCATTCCAAAAAAAAAAAAAAAAAAAAGAAATTCCAGGAGAGCTTATAGCTTAGAAACCACTGTAGAAAGTGAAAAGGTGCAGTTGTTACTTTAAAAGGACAGTTCCCCTTAAAATGAAAATTCTGTTGTCCTTTCCTCACCCTCTCATTGTTCCAAACATGTATGACTTTCTTTCTTTGTGAATCACAAAAGGAGAATGTGATGAGGAGGAGGGCGTGGCCGGGCCGTGATGGAGCACAGCTGGCGGTGAATCAGCTGATCAGCGGAAGAGCGAGATAAGGGGCGGGCAGAGATGCCGGTTCGAGAGAGAGGTACATTGCATGTGTATCTGTTCATGTTTGTTTAACCCTCTGGGGTCTGAGGGTGTTTTGGGCCCTGGAGAAGTTTTGACATGCCTTGACATTTGTGCTTTTTTCAGTTGCTTAAAAACATATTAATAAAGTCTGATAACATTGTATTCAGCACAAACTGGGCTACAATAATATGTGAACAACATGTATGTACATGTTTGTATTTTTGAGAAAATAACGTTTATGCGTGGTTTTTGAAAAAACTAAAATTGTAAGTCAATGAAATAAGGCCATATATCACATACTAAACATTTGTTCCCTATCTGTCACTCACTCGACGTTGTGTCGATGTAGTGACACTAGGGGTCACTCTTGGAGCCCGAAACACCTCTGGTCTTTGATAAGAGGCCAATGAAAATTGGCAAGTGGTATTTGCATACCACTCCCCTGGACATACAGGTATTAAAGGAGCTGGTATGCAACCACTCATTCAGATTTTCTCTTCAGAGCTGAACGGTCGATGTTCATTGAGCTGACTGTTCATTCACCTCTGCTGGATCTGACAGCGCATTTCAGCGGCTTCTCCCTCCTTTGCACTGGTGCACTGCAGAGAACGCCCCTGGGCGCTTCGGCAGAAATAAAAGAGTATACTTCTCTAAAAGAGCGGCACACATGGAACGTCTTTTTAAAGACGCCTTTCCGTTTGTGTGTTATTCCTGGTTGCGGTCGTTATCTCTCAACTTCTGATGATCACGATCGCTGTCTTTCGTGTCTGGGCGCGACCCACGTGGAGACAGCGTTCGTGGATGGATCATGTACTCATTGCGAGAACATGACCATGGCAACGTTGCGGTCACGGCTTTCCTTTGTAAGAAAGCAAGCCACCCCAGCGGCTCCCCGCCTCGTTCCTTCTACCTACGGGTATGAGGCAAGCGTGGCTAGCACTGGGGGTGATTTGGGGACCCCAATGGGACCACCTCCACCGGGTATCCCCCCATGGACCTCCCATTCCCCAGCACGCTCGTCTGCCCTGATCGGGCTTCCGGATGAGTCCGCCGGCTCGTCTCACAGCGAGTTCGACCTCTTGTTCGGAGCCCGCGAAGCTGGTGAGCTCTCGAGCGCAGCATCGGAGAGCGGGCTCGTCCAGTCGGTTGCAGAAGCCTCAGCTGGGCTCTCCCCCTCGGGTTCGGTCGCCCAGTCACGGGCTGACGTGGAAATGCCAGACGGATGCTTTCCTGGGCAGCCGCGAGTGTCGGGCTAGAGTGGAACCCTCCGCACTCCCCTGAACCCTCTCGGCTCGATGATTGGTTCCTGGGCTCGCGGCGCCGCTCGCAGCCACGCCCCGCCCCAGTTCCTTTCTTCCCGGAAGTGCACGAGGAGCTGAAAAGGTCATGGGAGTCACCTTTTACTGCCCGGTCGCGATTTTTCAGCTCCCCCGACCTCACTACCCTCGATGGTGGGGTGGCCAGGACCTATTCGGCAATTCCCCCGGTGGATAAGGCGCTCGCGGTGCACCTATGCCCGCAGAGCGCCACCACCTGGCGCGGGCGCCCGAAGCTCCCGTCCAAGGCCTGTAGGTTTACGTCATCCCTGATGGCCAAATCCTACAGTACCGCTGGACAAGCCGCTCCTCCGCCCTGCATGCCATGGCTCTCCTGCAAGTCCACCAAGCCAAGGCGCTAAAGGAACTGCCCGAGGGTAGTTCCACCCCGTAATTGATACAGGAGCTGCACTCAGCGACTGACCTCGCTCTCCGGGCGACGAAGGTCACGGCGCGGTCTTTCGGGCAGGCGATATCCACCTTGGTGGTCCAGGAGCACCACCTTTGGCTCAACCTGGTTGAGAAGGGAGAGGCCGACAAGGCACGGTTCCTTGCTGCCCCCATTTCCCAGGTTGGCCTATTCAGCGACACCTTCGAGGACTTTGCCCAGCAGTTCTCGGCGGTGAAGCAGCAGACGGAGGCTATCCGGCACATCCTGCCCTGGCACGGCTCAAGATCCCGCACCCCGCCTGCTTGTACTGCAGCCCGTCCCTGTGGCCCGGCCCCGGCGTGGAGCCCATCGCAGGAAGCAGACATCACCCATCTCATGGCCGGCCGCCAAGAACCCGTGAAAGGCTTTGAAGCGCCCCTGAGATGGGCGACCCAGGGACGACGAAACCCACTGCTTTGGAGCTGGTAAGCAGACCACTCCATCCCCCGGTGGAGGGCCGGGAGGAGAATCTTTTGTTGTCTTTTCATTTAATTTCGCCGCATGCCCAAGTGGCTGCGGTACCCAAGAGTTCAGCAAAAGAGCGGTTTCCTTGTTCCCTGGGTCACATACCCGGTGTGCACGGCCGTCATCACGACCACCGTCCACCATTCCATTTTGGCAGGTTTGGTGCTCCAGCGGTGGTCTCCCCGCCCCTGCGCGCCCAGCTGTGGCACAAATTCACCCCCGATGTGACAGTCTCCACGGGTCATGAGGACAGGCCCCTTCCTCCCCCATCCCAGGCTGTTCTGGGGGTGGTCACAAAGAGCCAGGTAAGTGCTTCGATGTCCCTGAACTCAGCACGGCCACAACACGGCGTGGCACCTCAGGCTCTGCCCCACCACGAGGCCTCACCCCTAGTACGTCCGATGAGATTGTCCCCTTGGTCCCCCTCGCCCGGAGCTTGGACACATGGCTTGCGCTTTCCAACCTGTCACAATGGCTGGTCCGGACCGTCCGACACGGCTACGCGATTCAGTTCGCCAGGCGTCCGCCCAGGTTCAGCGGCATCCACTTCACCTCGGTGAAGGGTGAGAACACTGCTACCTTGCGCGCGGCGATCGCTACCCTCCTACGGAAGGATGCGATAGAGATTGTCCCTCCGGCCGAGATGAAGAAGGGGTTTTACAGCCCCTACTTCATTGTACTGAAAAAAGGCGGTGGGTTGCAGCCAATCTTGGACTTGCGAGTACTGAACCGGGCTTTACACAGACTACCGTTCAAGATGCTGACGCAAAAACGCATTCTAGCGAGCATCCGGCATCAAGATTGGTTCGCGGCGGTAGACCTGAAGGACGCGTACTTCCATGTCTCGATTCTACCTCGACACAGACCCTACCTGCGTTTTGCATTCGAGGGTCAGGCGTATCAGTACAAGATCCTCCCTTTCGGCCTGTTCTTGTCCCCTCATGTCTTCACGAAGGTCGCAGAGGCAGCCCTTGCCCCGCTAAGGGAAGTGGGCATTCGCATCCTCAACTATCTTGATGATTGGCTAATCCTAGCTCACTCTCGGGATGTGTTGTGTGCACACAGGGACCTGGTGCTCTCGCACCTCAGCCGACTAGGGCTTCGGGTCAACTGGGAAAAGAGCAAGCTCCTCCCAGTTCAGAGCATCTCTTTTCTCGGCTTGGAGTTGGACTCAGTCTCGTTGACGGCGCGCCTCACGAACGAGTGTGCACAGTCGGTGCTGACCTGTTTGAAGGCGTTCAGACAGAAGACAGTGGTTCCACTGAAACTGTTTCAAAGGCTCCTGGGTAATATGGCATCCGCAGCAGTGGCCACTTGATGCATATGAGACCGCTTCAGCACTGGCTTCAGACTCGAGTCCCGAGATGGGAATGGCACCGCGGGACACATCGCGTGGCCATCACATCGATCTGTCACCACCTCTTCAGCCCTTGGACCGACCTCACATTTCTACGTGCAGGCGTTCCCCTAGAGCAGGTCTCCAGGTGCGTCGTGGTTACGACAGGTGCCTCCAAAACGGGCTGGGGCGCTGTATGCAATGGGCACACAGCCGCCGGCTCATGGACAGGCCCGCGGCTACGTTGGCACATCAACTTCCTCGAGTTGCTGGCAATTCTGCTCGCCCTGCGGAGGTTTCGGCCATTGATCAAGCATGTGATAGTTCGGACAGACAACATGGCAATGGTAGCATATGTCAACCGTAAAGGCGGTCTGCGCTCCCGTTGTATGTCACAATTCGCCCGCCGTCTCCTCCTCTGGAGTCAGCAGCACCTCAAGTCGCTACGAGCCACTCACATCCTGGGCAACCTCAACACTGCAGCGGACACGCTGTCATGGCGGGATTCTCTCAGGGGAGAGTGGAGACTCCACCCTCAGGTGGTATAGCTGATTTGGAGTCGATTTGGGCAGGCACAGGTAGACTTGTTCACCTCCCAAGAATCCTCCCACTGCCCGCTCTAGTACGCCCTGACCAAGGCACCTCTCAGTATAGACGCGCTGGCACACAGCTGGCCACCTGGACTCCGCAAATATGCGTTTCCCCCAGTGAGCCTACTTGCACAGACCCTGTGCAAGGTCAGGGAGGATGAGGAGCAGGTCATCCTGGTAGCACCCTACTGGCCCACCCAGAAGTGGTTCTCGGACCTCGTGACAGCCCCCCCCCCCGGCGAATTCCCCTGAGGAAGGATCTTCTTTCTCAGGGACGGGGCACCATCTGGCACCCTCGACCAGACCTCTGGAATCTCCATGTCTGGCCCCTGGACGGGACACAGAAGACTTAAGCGGCCTACCACCCGCAGTGGTAGACACGATCAATCAGGCTAGGGCCCCCTCTACGAGGTGCCTGTATGCCTTTAAGTGGCGTCTGTTCACTAAGTGGTGTTCTTCCCGACACGATGACCCCCAGAGATGCGCAGTCGGATTGGTGCTTTCCTTCCTGCAGGAGAGGTTGGAAGGGAGGCTGTCCCCCTCCACCTTGAAGGTGTATGTAGCCGCTATAGCAGCACACCATGACACAGTGGACGATAAGTCCTTAGGGAAGCCACCCTGAGTGGCGCCAGGAGGTTGAATCCCTTCAGACCGCACCTCGTTCCCTCATGGGACCTCTCTGTAGTTCTTCAGGGTCTACGGAATGCCCCCTTTGAGCCCTTGCAGTCAGCTGAGCTTAAAGCACTCTCTTTGAAGACTGCCCTCCTGACTGCGCTCACTTCCATCAAGAGGGTAGGAGACCTGCAAGCGTTCTCTGTCAGCGAAACATGCCTGGAGTCTGGTCCGGGCTACTCTCACGTGATCCTGAGACCCCGACCGGGCTATGTGTCCAAGGTTCCCACGACCCCTTTTAGGTACCAGGTGGTGAACCTGCAAGCGCTTCCCCAGAAGGAGGCAGACCCAGCCCTGACGTTGCTGTGTCTGGTGCGCGCTTTACGCATCTATTTGGATCGCACGCAGAGCTTTAGAGTCTCTGAGCAGCTCTTTGTCTGCTTTGGTGGACAGCGGAAAGGAAGTGCTGTCTCCAAGCAGAGGATCGCCCACTGGCTCACTGACGCCATAACAATGGCATTTCACGCCCAGGACGTTCCGCCCCTGGCAGGGTTACGAGCCCATTCTACCAGGGGTGTAGCGGCCTCCTGGGCCTTGACCAGTGGCGCCTCTCTAACAGACATTTGCAGAGCAGCGGGCTAGGCAACACCCAACACCTTTGCGAGGTTCTACAATCTCCGGGTGGAACCGGTTTTGTCCCGTGTAGTGGCACGCACAAGCAGGTAAGTCCGGGACAGCTGGCCGGGTGTACTGCTTGCACATAGCACCTTTCACCTCCCCTGAGCTGAAGACATGCGCTGTTGACTCCCAGTAGTGTTCACAAACTGTGTTCCTTGATGATTTCCTCCGAGCCCTGTGGCAGGCGAGTTCACGGAGAAACCTAACATGGGACTTCTCCACATGACATACTTCCGACAAAGTTTGGCAAGACCATGTCACGTACTTCCACTCAAAATACCCCCCCCCTTTCTGGGTGGGGTGTGGTCTCCGCGGTGTCTTCCCCTTGGGAGGGACACCCCCCCGACATAGACCTGGTAGCCCCAGTCGGTTAATTCCTTTTTTTTGGGGAGAGGAAAAAAAGAGGATAAGAGGCCATGACTAGGCTAGCCTGTCTCTATCTTTTGGGCAGTCGACTTGTCCCCAAAGGGCCGTTCGACACTCATAACAGCGTTGGGGGAGGTTACGTGTCGGCCTGGTGCGCTGCCTATGAGGCACACAGTGGTCTGCCCGTCACACACCGCCAGTTCACATAACACAGTTCAGCCAGTTGCGGCGTTTCGTATAGGGACCCCTAGTGTCAGAGCTGTATATATACAGGCAGACATCGACACAACGTCGAGTGAGTGACAGACAGGGAACGCCCTGGTTACTTGCGTAACCTCCGTTCCCTGATGGAGGGAACGAGACGTTGTGTCCCTCCTGCCACAATGCTGAACTACCCGCTGAAATGGCCGGGACCTGGTCTCGGCTCCTCAGCACAAAACCTGAATGAGTGGTTGCATACCAGCTCCTTTTATACCCGTATGTCCAGGGGAGTGGTATGCAAATACCACTCGGCAATTTTCATTGGCCTTTTATCAAAGACCAGAGGTGTTTCGGGCTCCCAAGAGTGACCCCTAGTGTCACTACATCGACACAACGTCGCATTCCCTCCATCAGGGAACGGAGGTTACGCAAGTAACTAGGACGTTCACAAGACTTTTGAGAACTGGATCTTGTAGCCTAGAGTTTTTGACTCTATTCAAAAACTCATTTTTCACTCATTTCACTCATTCATACAAAACAATATAGTCATTTAACTTTTGTAAGACACTTTTAGTGTTAGAAAGGCCATATGCGAGGAGGCCTGGATGATCATGAATATTGAAGTGATTCACACCTGAGGAGACAAAGACCCCTCCCCTGAGAGAGAATGAATGTGAGGAGACTTAATGATTGAATGTATTATCTGACTATACATTTTCTTTACATAAAGACTTTACTTAAAAACTTTAGACCTACACTACCATTTAAAGGTTTATAGATCTGTAAGATTTTTTTAATGTTTTTAAAAGAAGTCTCTTCTGCTCACCAAGGCTGCATTTATTTGATCCAAAATACAGCAAAAACAGTGATATTGTGAAATATTTTTACAATTTAAAATAACTGTTTTCTATTTGAATATATTGTCAAATGCAATTTATTCCTGTGATCAAAGCTGAATTTTCAGCATCATTACTGCAGTCTTCAGTGTCACATGATCTTCAGAAACATTCTAATATGCTGATTTTCTAATATGGGCATATTTACAGCACATTTTACACATTTACACCCGAACAGATATTTGCAAGCACAAGCTTCGTTGATGATAATGAGGCAGTATAAACACTAGTTAAAACATAATCTAAACATTCATATTATTTTTATATCATATTACATATCATATTTATATCATACAGCATACAATTTAAATACCTGCTTCAGCCGAAACAACATTTAAATGTAACTAAAACTTGCCTATTAGGACATATTTCAAATGTCAATACTCTGAATACTGGCTGGCAAGTCTGGAAATAGTCCAACTAGTAAAATATGTCCATGCTTATATAAAATAGCACGTCAACTAATGTATGTAAAACTAAATGACTTACTCATCTGAAATTGTATCCTTGGCTGGATCAAATCGCTCTTCAAAATTTAAATGTTCATCGGAGTCCCGCTCTTGGACTGAGGAAAATGTGAACTCTTCGTCACTATCCAGGAACATCTGTAGAGCTTCCTCACCTGTGTAGCGTGCCATCTTCCAAACGTGCAGGAAAGTGAATGAATCTGATGTTGAACTTGATGTTTTTTAAGGCTCTGTTGGGGGCGTTTACCATTTGCATTGATCGCCTCAGCACATTACCGTATGAATAGCACGCTCTGTTGGTGGGTGTGATCTCATTAGCGATAATGAGCTGAGCCAGGAGAAACTGTACATCGCTTTGTTTCATACAGATTACATTGCAGGAGAATATTTGTTTTAAATTTGAATTGTTTTATTTAAAAGTAGACATTTTAAGCTTTCTTTAGACATATGTTTCATGTTTGTGTGATAAGTATTCACAGAGTTTCACTTCATTTTTTGTGACGTGTTTCAGAAAGATGCTCACAGAGACAGAGACGGCTGAACGCGCACGCTGTTTATTTTCTTTATTTTACAAAAGCACAAGGTTTTGTTGTTATTGTGAGTGTACACAAATAAAAGTAGACCCTTTATAGTTTCTAATGATGTCTTACACTTATCTGTATGCCCAAAAATGACAGAGTATTTTAAGTTGTTTCCACTGTTATGCGGAAAAAATCCAGCAGGACGCGCCGGCACGTCCGTCGACCCCAGAGGGTTAAGTTCATTTATGCATTAAAAGTTTATGTTGATTGATCAGCCGGTTCCCGCCTCCTCCTTGCCCAACCTTTACCTTTAACTTTACATGTTACAGTGGTGCCGAAACCCGGGAGGGAGGAGGGATGCGCTGTCGCGGAGTCCTCGCCGCTGCCATCCGCCAGGGTAGCAGCCGCGGCCATCTGCCTGGGGACGGAGGGGTCGCTGCCGGTCACCGAGAGCCGGAGGAACAGTCAGACCGGTGGCGCCCCTGCCTGGATCAGGCAGGGGAGGAGTGTGACGAGGAGGAGGGCATGGCCGGGCCGTGATGGAGCACGGCCGGTGCTGAATCAGCTGATCAGCAGGAGAGCGAGATAAGGGGCGACCGGAGATGCCGGTTCGAGCGAGAGAGACACACGCGGCCACATTGCATATGTGTCTGTTTATGTTAAGTTTATGTCGATTGTTCAGTCGGTTCCCGCCTCCTCCTTGCCCAACCTTTACCTTTACCTGTTACAGAGATGTTATTCGAAATGTTAGAGACTGACAGTGAATGTGACTGAGAGAATGATGACTTTAGTGTTCTATAGAAGAAAGTCATACGGGTTTGGAACAACATGAGTGTGAGTAAATCATAACAGAATTTTCATTTTTGGGGGAACTATCCCTTTAAGGAGCGATTTTGCTGATCTGACCCTTAAAAATTATTTGGAGTAACCTTATGTAGTGAGGTTACTTCCGTCATTATTCCGTAGACTTGAATATTAATTTAGATGTTACCACATAAAGTCAATTTTTTTAGATACTGACAAAACATGTTTTGCAGCGCATGGCTGACCTTTTACATTGTAAATTGACATCCTTCACACTGGTGGTATTAGCATTACATGTAGATACTACACACAGAGGTAACAAACCAATCTAAGCCAATCCCACACTATGAACTATGTAACCTTTTAATAACCTGTTTGTTTAGTTTAAAGGATTTGGAGTTTCATTTCAGTCTACGCAAAGCTTATTGTTTGTATTGTCAGCTCCAACAGACACATTTTTCATCTAGGCTGCAGTGTATAACCCTCGTTCATGTCTTGTTTAGTTTAGTAGACCTTGGTGAAATGTGTGTATGTGGCTGGTGGTAGTGTGTGTGTGTAGGTCAGGTTTTGCCAAAATGATGGGGACTAAATGTCCCGACAAAGATAGATAAACCTGTAATCAGAAACGTTGTGGGGATCAGCCAACAGCCCCCATGAGAACAATGTTAGAACAATGTTAGCCACTCAATGTTAGTCACCATTCATTCATTTATTCATTGTATGGAAAAAAGATGCAATAAAAGTGAATGGTGACTGAGGCTAACATTCTACCTAACATTTCCTTGAAGGTGACGTAGTGAGAGTGAGTAAATGATGACAGAATTTTCATTTTGGACAGAACTATCCCTTTAATGAAAATGTAAAAATACAAAAAGGCATCTGGTAAGGGTTAAGTTTAGTGGTACAGGGGATCAAAAATATTATTAGCTCTGTATTAAAACAATAGAAGTCAATGGAAAGTTCCTACCATGATAGAAAAACAAACGTGTTTGGGTGTGTGTGTCTATCTGTATTCATAGTAAGCACTGCATTCATACAATAATGCTGACGTTAACACTAGGCTAGTAGAGTAAAAGATGACAAGGTACATGACTGTCTACACGTCCAATGTAAAAATGACTATTCCTCATAGGGGGTCTTAGAAAATCAATAATACCCTACAAAATCCAAAACTAAACTCCAATACTAATAGTGCTGGGCTGTATATCAAGGTAAATGTGTAGTGTATATATACAGCTCTGGAAAAAATTAAGAGACCACTGCAAAATTATCAGTTTCTCTAGATTTACTATTTATAGGTATGTGTTTGAGTAAAATGAAAATTTTTGTTTTATTCTATAAATACTGACAACATTTCTCCCAAATTCCAAATAAAAATATAGTCATTTAGAGCATTTATTTGCAGAAATAAAAAAAATATGCAGTGTTTTCAGACCTCGAATAATGCAAAGAAAACAAGTTCATATTCATTTTTAAACAACACAATACTAATGTTTTAACTTAATCTCCAGACCTGAACCCCATTGAAAACCTCTGGGATGTGATTAAGAGGAAGATAGATGGTCACAAGCCATCAAACAAAGCCGAGCTGCTTGAATTTTTGTGCCAGGAGTGGCATTAAGTCACCCAATAGCAATGTGAAAGACTGGCAGAGAGCATGCCAAGACACATGACACCTGTGATTGAAAATCAGGGCGTGAACGCATGAACGTATTTTCTTTGCATTATTCGAGGTCTGAAAACACTGCATCTTTTTGGTTATTTTGACCAATTGTCATTTTCTGTAAATAAATGCTCTTAATTTTAACACTTGGGACATTTGCCCTAGCAGCCACTAGAGGTGGCTAGGAGAACTTAGACTTTTAGTTTGAAGTTCTGTGTTTTCCTTCTTGTGCCTCTGTTCCTGATTCCTTCCCTGATTGTCATCCCAGCTGTGTCTTGTTACCATTGTTAGTTCTTGTGTATATATTGCCCTTGTGTTCTCACTGTCTCTGTCAGTTGTCAACCTTCCATGGATGTAACGGTCTTGTTTTGAGTTCTTTATGTTTATTTCTCTGAGTTTTTATTAAAAGCCTGCACAGAGATCCTCCTTCTCTCGCCTCGTTCCTGCAGATGTTACAGAACAACTGACAAATCTATGGATCTAGCAACTTGGCAATTGTTGTCTCTCAGACAAGGAAATTATACCATCAAGCAGTATACAGAGCAGTTCTGCAGTCTCGCCCAGGATTTCAATTGGGGAGATATTTGTCTCAAGGACTGCTATCGGTTCAGACTTAATGAGCCTGTGAAATCCTGTCTGCTAGGAGGCAGATGTGAACTTTCCTTGGTTGAGTTCATTGACCATGCTTTGAGGCTCACATTCTCCCCATACACTGTGGGGTATGGCAGTAATCCTGTGCCGCTGTTAGCCAGTGGCCACGCCTGCCATGGTCAACAAGCCCACGCCTGCTACGGTCAACAATCCAGTTCCTGAAGCCTCGTCCGTCCCAGAGCCAGCGCTTGAAGTCTCGTCTGTCCCAGTGCCAGCGTCAGTCGGCCACGGATGCCGTTCCCACAGCAGTGCTCCCGGCTGTCGAACAGGAGGAGGAGGAGAAGAGCCCCTACTCTCCAGTTTTAGCCTGCACTCACGGCCACGGAGGCTGTTCCCTAGTCGCTGCCAGCCCTCCCGACAACAGTGGCCATCGACGAGCCTGTCCGGTCCCCCGAGGCTGTCGACAAGCCTGTCCCCAGCAGCCTTTGACAAGTCTGTTGCTCAATCCAGTGGTCAGCACCTGTCAGACACAAGCTACCAGTCTGTTCAGTGTCCAGCGGCCACCTACTTCCAGTATGACCCCTGTCCAGCAGCCATCGTCCAGTCTGCTGATCCCTCTCCAGCGGCTCTGCCCTCTGAGTCTTCCACAGCTTTGCCCTCTGAGTCTCCACCTCCTGCGGCTCTGCCCCCTCAAGCACCACCTCCCTGGCTGCCAGACCTCGCTCCCTTCCTGGAGCCACATCCCTGGCCACCACTTCCACCCTGGTCCCCTGGTCTACCTCTGTCTCTGGGCCCTCCACCGGCTCCACCATGAACTATTTTTTTGTGTGTATTTTGTTTTGTGTTATGGAGCATCAGGAGCTGCTCCTTAGATGGGGGGCTCTGTAACACTTGGGACATTTGTCCTAGAGGTCTCTAGGAAAACTAAGACTTTTAGTTTGAAGTTCTGTGTTTCCCTTCTTGTGTCTCTGTTCCTGATTCCTTCCCTGATTATCATCCCAGCTGTGTCTTGTTACCCTTGTTAGTTCTTGTGTATATATTGCCCTCCTGTTCTCTCTGTCTTTATCAGTTGTCAACCTTCCATGGATGTAACGGTTTGTTTTGAGTTCTTTATGTTTATTTCTCTGAATGTTTTATTAAAAGCCTGCACATAGATCCTCCCTCTCTTGCCTCATTCCTGCAGACGTTACATTAATGACAATATTTTTATTTGGGAGAAATGTTGTCAGTAGTTTATAGAATAAAACAAAAATGTTAATTTTACTCAAACACATACCTATAAATAGTAAATCCAGAGAAACTGATAATTTTGCAGTGGTCTCTTAATTTTTTCCAGAGCTGTATATATGACAACAGTTCTACATAACATTTGGCATATAAAAGTGATTCTGATCCTTTGCATGCTCAACAAGAGTTTTCTCCGATCTTCTTTAAGATGTATTCCATCATTCTATAAGCTCCTTCAGAAATTCCCGATTCTCATCTAATTGCTGTCTCATTTCCAAATCTGTACTTAACCTGCTTTTGCTATAGTTTAACTTCATTATAATAACCTAATTTATATAACAGATGATCACGAAGCAGACCATAAATCAAAAGACATATGGAGCAAGTCTTTAAATGGCAGGAAATCATTGGCTTCATCTCATCAATTCTCTTCACCGGTCACCGATCACAAAGGGACTACTGCACAGTCACATCACAGCATATTTGGGGGGGGCCTGAACGAACCCATCCATCGTGAGCTCTTTCGTAACAAATTCTAGCTATACAGCAAGAGTTAGCAGGATAAATAATTGAAGGAATAAGGTCAGTAATTCTGAGAGAGGAAGGGGGCTATGAAGGGATGGAGCAGGGGAAACGAGGGGGGTCAGGCTATTAAATTTATGACCCAAAGTGCCACATCATCAGTGGGGGATGCCATTTCCTGCCGGGGGGGGGGGGGGGGAGTCGTCACACTAGCATTGCGAAAGCAGATGGTGAAGATATCACCACAAATTATACCTTCAAACACAACTCAACTATCAAGTCCTATATCACAACAACTAAAACCCTATTGATGCACATAAAGAAAAACACTGAGTAATGCGTATTGTAATTAAAACAATTAAGTTTAGAAGGCTCACACCCATCTGAACTTTTCCGTATGTTGCTAGTTGCAGGTATAGGCACATCGAGATCAGATCTGGTTATTATTTTTATGGCCGTTGCTTTAACAAAAAAAAAAGTTACTATAGACAGCGAAGAGAAAATAGCAGACAAACTCGCAAGCAAGCACTAAGCAAATTGCATTGGAAAACAGTGTGAGAACGGGATTGCTGTGAAACATATTTCTGCAGGTAAAATCCTCAGTGTTTTATGTGTAATGTAAACTTGTATCATGTTCTTCCTCCTCGGTTTGAATGTCCAAAATTAATGCTAACCAAACCCACTTCTCTGATTGTAAATACGCTGATATCAGTGAAATCATACAACAGTCTCAAACTGAAATATTCGTGTTAAAACCAATATTATCACAACTTCTTTAGCATATCTTATTCAGGCAAAAAGGAGAAGTGTATTAACCATAGTTCTTATTTGAAGATGTATAATGGAGGGTTTATTCTAATTTCATTTCAAATAATTCTAATAAGTTCATTCTTACAACAGTCGCTTATGTAGTTTTGAGCAATATGTAGCAGTTGAAATGTAAAGCGCTGCATTTACTTATGTTTTTAAAATATCTTATATTCATATTATTAAAGGAATACCTCATCCAAAAATAATTATTTTTAATTGTTTACTTACTCTCGTGTTGTTCCAAACTTATATGACTTTTTTTCCCTCCATGGAACACTAAAGGAGATGTTAGGCAGAATGTTCAGTCGCCATTGACTTTATAATGTAATGAATATGAATGTTGACTGAGGTTATCAGTCCCTAACATTTTGTCATTGTTGGATAGGTACTACAAACTACTATTTACTACTCTAAAACTGTAATCAGATTACTGAATATACTGATTACCTCTTCAAAAAAGTAATCAAACTACTAATTACTTTGTTACTTTTTAAAATACTTCTAAAAGCTTTTGTTTTTCTGCTCAATGAATTAAAAATAATGTCTATCTTTCCTTGTTTATTGACTTGTTAGGGGGCACACACCCTTCAGCTGTAGCAAAAAGCAAAAATAGGTACATATTAATGTAATTCGAGTTTTAAATGTATTCTACATATAAAATATTATTTTAGAAATGTGTAACCCAAGTAACAGACATAACTGAAAGTCAGTAACTGTAATCTGATTACAAGAATTGGAAATGCAATGTGCTACACTACTTTTTGTATTGAAAAAGTAATTAAATTACAGTAATTAATTAGTAATTTGGGTTTTAAACAACATGAGGGTTGTTTATGATTAGGAGGAGTATATGATAAATGTTTTTTTTGTTTTTTTGGGCTATCCTTTTAACTCTTTAGCATCTTCGATGCATTCACTTCTTGAGCTTTCTTGTAAAGAGCATCTGGATTTGATCTGCTGAACAGCATTGGCCTGTCAAATTGAATGTTGATCATAAAGCATTTGTCTAAGCAGATGATACACAGCAGGAGCACAACGTATAGGCTAAGCCAACAAAATGACACTGAAGGAAGTGGCCTTTAAAGTAAGAGCTTTACAGCTCTGGCTCTGAATTATTTAAGAGAGGGAACATGAGTCGTGGTCAGCTCATAGGAATACGCCACATTTCTCCTGCCATCAAAAGAAAAGAAGGGGGACACACATGAGCTTGTCTGAAACACATACTGATGCGACGTGGAGACACTGTGAGCGGTGAGTGATGAGAGGTGAAAGGTGAGCACTATATATACATCTACACACACACACACACACAACCCACAAACGACAGCCACCACACATTCCTAAGAAAAGTGTGTTGTATTATTCTCAATATATTTATATACACTTGTGTTTATAGGTTTTAAAACCAATAAGATTGTGCTACTGCCACAACTAATCCTTTCACTAACCCTTTGATCTTCTTAATGATCAATGAACGGGTGAGGAATCTATGCACAGCAAGCCTTGTTTTATGGCAATGTGAGGGGGTGAGGTCTTCAAATAAGTCAAAGGTCATTAGATTCTGCTTATGCTAAACAGAAACGAAGAGTCAGCAAGCCCATGTTAGATTTCACAGAGGCAAATGCTGATTAGAGAGAATCACATTTCACTAGGATACCATCTTAAAGTGACAGTAGCATTTTTTTTCTTGATTTGGGAGTATATGTTATATGTCTGTCAACACATTAATAATGAGACATTACAACCTGTAATAATGAAAAAGACACAACAATAAACTGCCTTACTAAGGAAAAACAAATTGAGCCAAAATCTGGTCTGTTAGACCAGTGTTTCTCAACTGGTGGGTCGCAGGTCTGTTCAGATAGGGTCGTGGACAGCAGGGAAAGAACAATGCCAGAGTTATCCCTCCAAAAGATTTGACCAGCGCTTTATACGTGCTAAATATGCTTCTCATCTGCAACACAAATGTAGCGCGGAGGAGGGCGGGGCCGGGCGGAATGACGGACGCCCGGATCAGCCTGATGAGGCTAGCGAGGGATAATGGTGACCGAATCCGGCAGCTTGAGAGAGAGAGAATTATGGGCAGCTGCCCTGTATGTGTTTGTGTGTCTTTAAAATATAAATAAAATATTATTTATATTATCAAGCCGGTTCTCGCCTCCTCCTTTCCCTTGTACCCCCTCAACATTGGTGCTGAAAACCTGGGAGGGAGGAGGGATGCCCGTCGTGGAGTCCTCGACACTGCCGTCCACCTAGGGGAGTGCCGCTGCCATCCGCCGGAGGACAGAGTAGTCCGACCGCGGGGAACGGCCGCCGTCCACGAGGCGAGGAGGGACGGGACGGGACTCCCCGACCGCCTGGAGCGATGGAGTCGCTGCCAGGGGCGGAGGAGTGTCCCCACGTGCCGCCAGAAAAGCGGAGGGGCGTTCTGTCTACTGGGGGTCGGAGGTTTGACTCCGGTCCGCCTGGGGAGGAGTGGCTGTCATCCGCCTGAGAGAGTGGAGGAGTGATCGGGGACCATGCGACAGCGCATCAGAGAACTGATGAGTGAGCTTTTTCTCTCTCTCTCTCTCGTGCTGTCGCTCCGTGTTGGCCTTTCCCTCCTTTTGTTTGGTTTGTTTTGTTTTTGTTTTGTTTTCATACGCAAGGCACGCCCCTCACCCTGGAGGGGGGGTATGTACATCATGCCGGGGGCTCCCCAGCCTGAGGCAACGCAGGGAGGAGTGTAGCACGGAGGAGGGTGGGGCCGGGCGGAATGACGGATGCCCGGACCCCAATCAGCCTGATGAGGCGAGCGAGGGATAAAGGCGATCGAAGACGGCAGCTCGAGAGAGAGAATTATGGGCAGCTGCCCTGTATGTGTTTGTGTGTCTTTTTATTTAATTAAATATTATTTATATTATCAAGCCAGTTCGCACCTCCTCCTTTCCCATGTACCCCCTTTACAACAATATTTTCGCGGTGCGATTGAAGCCTGGTTTCAATACAGAAACACTCACACCAATGATCTGCTCTGCTCTAAACCTACTGTATCTCTGGAGCATGCGCAAATCAACTGGCTTCTCTCGAAGTCATAGCGCATATCATAAAACTGATGCTATCCTTTTGAATTCTAGTGAGAATTTTCTAGTTTAAATGGCTATGGTGAAAATCAAACCTCTCAAACAGTAGACAGCCCAGACATGCTAGACAGCACTGAGGAGGAAAAGATACAACATTGTGCCATGCGCCAAAATAATGGTTTTTTTTTATTTTTTTTACAAATTACACTTAATCATCTCTAGGTAGAATCTATTAGACTTCATTTTTATTACTACCATGGCAATTGTAGTTGAAGTTTTTAAATGTGTTTAGGCTACTATTTTTTCATAACAAAAAAATAATTTATTATTATTATTGTTAGAAAGACTGGCTACACTGACCTAATGAGGAGCCATCCATGGTCGTACCTGTGCTTATATGGAATTGCACTGTAAATATACAGTACATAAAGGTTTTAAAGTCTGGGCCTCCAAGACTTATGACATCAGCAATAAAAATAATATCACTTGATTCATGCCCTTATACTCGAAAACCATGAACAAAACTATGCAAGATAAAAGAAAATGAAACCCTAGCAACATTAAATACAGGTTAAAATTTTTACTACAGTATGTTGGGTCGCCACCTGATGTCCAATGTAAGATCTAGGTCCCAAAGCAAAACCAGTTGAAAACCACTGCCTTGGACTATAATCTGTCCTGTGACAGATGGGTTTGGCTCAAGTATGCTCATATTCAGAGAAAACTGAGTGGAATTATTTATAATACACATCTGACTGAAAAACGATTAAAAAAAATTCCATGTTCAGTTTTGGTACAGTTTCTGTGTTTTGGCTGAAATAAAAAGTTGCTTTAGATGCAACAAAATCCATGCAGTACTTAAAAATATAAAAACTAAAATTGGATCTACTTTATTAGGTCACTATCTAACCACCATCCACAGTAGGCAATGTTAAAATTTACTGTACATTTTGGATAAAGGCTGAATATACTCGGTCAAGTAATTGTGCAGCAAGGTTGTGGTACAGGCTGCTTCCTCTCTGCTATGTGCTGTAAATTTTTACTGGTCAGCGATCAGCCCCTGAGGGGCCAGATCCAGTGCACAGGCCTTATGGCTTCTCTGACACTAGATAGTTTCTACATCTAAGTGCAAACTTGGTCTGGATTTACAGAGGCCTTCACTATATTTTGTCCTTTTTCTCGAAAAGGGTAAGTATTGATCTTTCATCCCCCTTTTGAGCAGCCTTGAATAATCCGTTTCCCTTGATCTTCTTTTCTACACAGTTTGTCATGAGCGCTGAGGGGGAGAGAATGGAATCAAGGAAGGAAAACAAATACATTATCTTGTCAAAATTCTATTTAACTTCATTAGGCCTCATCCTAGAAGAAGTGGACAATGTCCTCTGTTGATGGCATTGGCTGCTTTTTAACAGTGCGGTCAATCATGATTGTACATGTTCGACCCCCAACATCTTTATCAATACGCAAAAATTATGCATGGCTGCACTTTTATTTGTATACGAAAAACAACGAGCATTCACTGCTCTTTTCATTGGCTAAACAAATTGTTTCCTTTACATATTTGGAATGTTCTGGATTAGATGCCAACTATTTCATGTGATGAGACCTTGCTAGTTATGATTCTGTCATCCAATTTAATGTGCTATTTGGTTAAAGATAGACAGGCCAAACCACAGTGAGGATGTGAGCTCTCTTGGTCAGCTGTGGATCTATGGCATTACGGGATATATCTAGTTTGTATTGATTTAGTGAGGACTTCAATCCGAATTTACTGATTGCTTCCCAGTACCTTTTTGAGCGAGGAAGGGGCCAGAGGATTACCCTTAAGATGTACACGGATATGACTTTTAGCTCTATTAATCCAATTGTGTTCACCTATACATAAGACAGAAACTAGTTGGAGTGCATGGCTATTTTAGGAAAAAATTCTCACCTGTAGAAAAAAAAAGAGACAAAGAGAGAAAAAAAGAACGAGGGGAATGTTTGTAGCAAAATGTAAGCCAATGAACCTTGCAGAAATTTGAGGGAAATAAAATCCTGTTGATATGCTGTTCTTTTTCTAAAATTAATTCTACATATTATATACACATTCGGCACCTTTATATTCATGAATCAAATGCTTTTCTCTTTAAAATAAAAGATTAAATCCACACCTATGCACACCTTAGGAAAAGAAAGCCTATATTAAAGCAACAAAACTGTCCCTTGCAATAGAAACTCAATTATTCAATACAATAAAAAAAGCAACTGAGCTCTATAATGGAACATAACGGTAACAGAAATGTGATTGCAAACACAGACGGCACAAACATTCAATGGACGCTATCAGAGGATCCCGATATTCTTACTTAAGACTCTTACACGATGTAGAAATCTTCCACAATTGGCGTGGACAAAACCAGCCTCTGCTATTTACTTTATTGTGCACTGCAGGTCAGAGTCCACTTTCTTTTTGCTCTGATGACAGTTAGCATTTAATTGGTTCAGCAGAGTCTGTTATAACCATAATTCACACAAAAGGCAGCAAAATCACTATTTCCTCAGAATTCGATACAGCAAGTGTTCCTTGTTTACCTGCCAGAGTAACTCAATCCTTGATGCTATACAGTAGAAAATACAGACGACAATTCTTGACCACAGGTATGTCTTCTACAGTGGCACATATTCATAGGATAATAAATGCTTTTCATAGGTTAGAAATACATTTTGAATCTTGTTTTGAATACTCAATAAAAAGATCTGCATTCAGTGATATGAGTTCAAAGGTTTTTAAAGATTAAACTAATGAGGGGGTTACACTAGTAACAATTAAATCTCAAAAACACCTATAAGAAACAATTAACTTAATAATTACAATTTATTTAATATAATAAACCTCATTAACCATCCGAAAAAATCAGAGCTAACATTTCTTATAAACAACACAAACCTATTCTGGTCATGAAAACATGATAAATGACCTTGTGAAACCTTTTTATTTTTTCAAACAGCATTTAAAAGAATGTGTTCACTGCAAGTAGCCAAACGGAGGAAATAAAACTTCCTGCTTGTGAGGATATATGCTTGAGGAATTCTCTCCAGAGTAAAAAAAAACATTAGAACTACAGACATTTGAGAAGAACTTTAAAAATACCCACAATCGCTCTCTCTATTACTTGACAAACCACATCTCTCAGCCTCATTTTCTGTGTGTTCACTGTTGCTTTTCATTTTAGAGTGTAAATATTTTAGGTTACAGCCTCCTTTAACAACTGAGCCAGAAGGAAAAAACAAAAACCCTCTGAGCAAAATGCAACACAAGCTTGTTTTCATTTAAAATATTTCATAGTTCCCTTCAGACCAGGTAAATCATCTTTACAGCATCAGGAGAGGAATTGGGTGCAGGGCAAAATCTGTAAAGTAAACAATCCCTGGGATACAGAGGGGTCTGATCCCGTTTCAACTATTAATTGTTGCCTTTTTCTCCACTGCCAAGGCACAAGCATGCAGAGGTCTCACTTTTTCCACTGTCTTTTTTAACTGACCTGCAAATCTTTTAGCACAAAGGTGTGGAAGTCAGAGAAAGTCAGTGACATCCATGGCAATAATACTGAAATTTCCTTTCTTAAATGAGTGAAATAATCAACAGCTTTAAAGAGCTGTACTTTGGATTTAAGTAGAGACCATCCGCTGTAATTGAGGTTTCTTTCATGAAGGTGGGGAATGTTGCATCACATGCCTGTGGAATTCAGGGTCTAACTGACTCTTGAATTCATTGCAGGCCATTAAAAACAAAGCAAGCCTTCTATGCTACATGTGGGTTTTGAACTATGTAGGGCACAGTCTGGTCAGCGGAGTAGCACTTACTCATGAATTCAGTACTGTATTAAAGTGGATCTTGATAGTCTCACATTTGGGACAGACCATTACTTTGTCTATTAATGACTCACATGTGCCTTCTCAAAAAAATTCTTCACTCAGTAAGTGTGCACACTGTAACATGGTAACCTGCAATTCTACATGATCTAAAATTAGTTTTGTAGGTGTAACCTAATGTAGTCAGGTTAATTCAGACATGTTAAATAATATTTTGTTTTCAAATTAGTAAATTTAGATTTTACCACATGAAGCACATTTTTGGTTTACATTTTTTTAAAGTGCAGGATAAATGAATCTGGTTACATTAAGTGGTTGCACATGGTTTAAGGCAGTGGTTCTCAACTGGTTTTGCTTTGGGACCCAGATTATACATTGAACATCAAGTCATGTCCCAACATAGTAAAAAAAAAAAACATGTATATATTGTAGCCTGGGTGGCATTTTCTTTTATCTTGCATAGTTTTTTTCATGGTTTTCAAGTATAAGGGCATGTATCAAGCGTCATTATTTTTGTTGTTAATGTCATAAGTCTTGGAGGCCCAGACTTTAAAGCCCTTTATATATACTTGCCCTTATATTTACGGTGCAATGTCATATAAGCACAGGTAAGACCAAAGATGGCTTCTCATTACTGTGGTAGGTCAGTCTAGTCAGTCTTTTAAAAATAATATGAATAATAAACTATAGTATTTGTTATGAAAAAATGGTAGCCTAAACACATTTAGAAACTTAAACTACAACTGCCACAATTGTAATAAAAAAATAGGTCTAATAGATTCTACCTAATAGGTTTAATATGAAACTATAGCATTTTTGTCAAAACACCTCAGTTATGATTACTCCTGTAAAATTGTGATCACTTTTAGTAATGGTGATGATGTGTAATTTGGCTAGAAGCTACTAGATTGCCACAATGCATAATCTTTATATTGTGAGATTAATATTATGCAAGTTTTAATAATAATTTGTGCCCTATGGTATGCTTGTAGGCCCTACATTTAAATAAAAGATAGGGTATTTCACTCACAAAGAACTATTATAATGGAACAGTGATGCATCTTATACAAAATATTATACTCATTTACTCATTTATCTTTTTGATGTCCATTCAGTGGCGCTGCAAAGAACATATAGATCTGCTACTGAGTGTTGGGTGTGACCATCACAATAATCAGAATCAGATTACATTTTATCACTTTATGAAGTGATGTTAGGAATTACTCTTTATTTTTCAAGGAATTACTCTTTATAGCTATACAATTATAACTTCTGTTCTGTTGTTACTTCCGTTACAAATACAATTTTAATTTGATCAAAATTATCGCGCTTCATTTTATTTTGTAGACGTGCATGTGCAAGCTGAGCACGAGCATCAGGCACAGATGTACAAGTGTTTTAAAAGCTCTCTTCTACAGTATGTCCTCACTCAAATGGCGCTGGGAAGCCTGTGAATCATTTTACTTGTTGCAACAAAATATCAGAACGAACCAATTAATTACAGTACACTTCCCAGTGCTACAGAGGACATTCTGGAAGAGTATGTTCAGTTATGTTCAGCCACTCACACAACAGCAGCTCTACTCAGTTGTATGATGTGAGGTATCGGAACACTTTTACAAGAACAAGTACATGAGCAAAGTATCTAAGGAAAATGTTTATGATTTTCATGCATCTGTTTTGAAACTACTTCTATATCTTCTAATCACAAAACAAAATGGACAGAAATACATTTTGAAGGTTGAAGATATTTTGGGATGTGCATTCTGGAATTCTCATTCAGTACTACACTAGTAAACAGGTTAGCTAATTTAAGACATTTAACGGCAGTAGAGGATTTTTTTTCCCCCTACTTTAAAATCAACAAATGTATATTTCCGTAGCAGATCAAATGCTTAATGAAATACATACAGTGGAATATCAACGTGATACCATCCAGCACCTCTCATTTGGCTATTTATTAATATGTGATAATTATACAAGCAATGATTTATATCAACCATTAATTGTAGCTAAACTTTAATAAATTTTACCTTCACTATATCTAAGAGGTGCGAAAATGTTGTCTTACACATAATAAGACTTTGCTTACTTTTTTCTATTTGGATTAATGACTAGGGAGAGCTCTGGCATAGATAACACACTATCGTTTCATCTTCCAGAAAAGGTGTCTTTGTTTTTAGCACTACATCAAGACAGACGCAAGTTCTCTGGACTGTCACTACTGTTTGGGTGGAGGGGTTGTTACACAGAGGCCCTGGGCCAGTAAAAGGGGGTGTGAGTGCAATTTGAATGAAGCAGAGGGAGAGGGGAGATGAGGAGTGGGGGGTGGGGAATGATTACTGACCTCCTGTATCAGAGACGAAGAGCCACCACCACCGAAAGCAATGCTTGACTCTTTCAGCTTCCTCCCCGGCCCGCTGTCGTGGCCTGACTGAACACATGTCAAGGGCACAACTGAAATCATGGGCTGAGAGGTACAATGAACTACATTTGACTACATTTGAAGACAGACGGCATTTGTTTTAAACAAAGTAAAGGTCACAATACAAAACATTCTGGTGTTAGTTGCTTTAGTAGCAGACATTTTTCTAACAGGCAAGTGAGTTGGATTAGCCATAAAAATTCTACATTTGCATTCACATACAAAGACTACAACCCTTTCATTTTTACTTTTCTCTCCTATTTTGCTTTTCAGTTTTTTTCTATTTCTGTCTGTATGTCTGTCTCTCTGTCTATCTGTCTGTCTGTCTAGCTCCACAGACACTGTTCTGCACCTGTGGGATTAAGCAACATGCTAATTTACTAATGTTACATCTGATCTTTAGACCTGTGTGTGTCTCTGAATCAGACTGAATGGGTTAGGCTGAGATTACTCTACCTCTCATTAATGATTCAATAGCTGAGAACCTGGAGACAAGGGTGTTAGTGCTATAGCATTACACTTTTAACACATACAAACAAACAAACAAAACTATGCCAGCAAACACAAAGATACAACAAACAGAGTTAGCAAGATAAACTGACTTAGTTTCCACAAGAGAGTGTTTGATCATCTAATTATAACTGTAACTGCGCAATGATATTCCAGGCAAAATAAACATGTATAAAGACACGTCTTATACAATCATGTATAGAGCCAATCAGGCAGTAATAAACTCAAATTAACATTTAAACAGTGTGTGTTGTTAGGGGGGTCAGTAGGGTGGGGGATGCGCAGAAGAAGCTAATCCTGTAAAGAGAATATCTGATTCTGACCTTAAGGCTAAGACACTCAATGCTTGATTCCTCTCTATCTTTCAGTACCACTCCTCACCTTAATGAACACTGGCACGTGAGGCCATATGGGCCGAGACTGATGACATGAGCCTTCAGTAGCCTGCTGCCATTTTATACCCACTGTGCTGCATGTGTCTTAATGATACTGACCAAAGGAGAAATTAAAGGTGAAGCGTTTTAATTTTTTCAATGTTAAAATACTTTCTCTTATGCAAGCTTTCCATGAAAACTATGAACACTGACGCAATCAAAGTTCTCAGTTTGTTTGAGCATCCCAAACAGCAACATTGGAACAACCAATGAAGAATGGATTGACTTTGTGGATGGACGGCACTATCCTTTTGTATGACCAATGGAACACGGGGGGAGTGTCTGAAAACATCTTTTGTTTTTTTCTTTTTTTTTGCAATTCTGTTTGGTGATTCTTGTGGCACAGAAATAACAAATTTCACCTTCTTCCTTCTTCGTCCAGCAGTAAAAAGAAGTTTTAAACAGCCGAGCAACGCATAGTGTTTGGGAACATTCAGACACTCGCCACACCGCTGTGGGAGGTGTTTGAGGAATATTTAAATATGAGAATGCTAAATGTAAAACCTTTAAAATGTGTAATCAGTTACTTTTGCCTCATTCTTTGAGTAGAAGTCACGACCAGTAAAAGAATCCCTTTTAACCACTCGATGATGATTTAAAGTAATACATTTGCAGTAGATAATATTTCATTTTTCTTGTTTACATTTGTGAATTCATGGCGCTTATGCGCTAACGCTATACATGGCCATACTATGCACCGATTACACCCTGTTATTGTAATTTATGATGATACTGATACTACTGCAAAGATGGGCATATAAAAGGGTTAATGTTCATAATATAGACAAAAGAATGGTGATAGAGGCATATCTTCCTTTGGGCAGATGTGTGAATGGTTTTTGCGGCAGATGGCACGAGTGAATGGGCACTTGAGAGTATTTGAGCAGATTTGATTTCTTTTGTGGACTAATTAAATGGGAAAAAAATAGCATGAAATGTTTTTGGAAAATGTCTCTTTGCGAATGATCGTACTGATATAGGTAAATGTGCACCAGCTCGCTAATAACTCTACACGCCGGTGTGTTCATGTTGAAAACAGACTGAACAATGTAAACAAAGTAGCAGGTGGAGCTTTAGGGCACACCTACCAATGACATGAACCAATGGCAGTAAGAAGGTGTTTAGCAGCCGGTTAGAAGTTTTCCTAAAAGTCCAAAGCTGCTAAGAACCACCGAAACAAATGCAAAAACACCTTTTGCACTGAGTAAAGTTTTGGCCAGATTTTGTTCTAAATGACGTCACACCCGTTCATTTTTTGTTTCTTATGAAGTTTATCTGGGCCTTAAAGTAGCACCAAAAACAAACTTACGTATTTAGCTTTGACATCCTCAAACAAGTGTCTTTTTATTAATTTTATTGCAGAAATTAAGTTTTGCCTAAATGCACAGCAAAGAATTAGCGCGGACAGGGCAGGATTTTTTTTTCTGAAATAGCTTTTGAGTTCCCTCGCAATAGTACATGGTTTTACTACAGTAACCATATTTTAAACTTGATATTCGTAGTAAAACCATAGTAATAATACAGGAAAATGAAAACTATGATAATAAAAAATCATAATTGTTTGGTTATTATGGTTTTACTACAAATACCATGGTAAAGCCATAGTACCACAAGATTAACCATGGTTAATCCATAGTAAAACTATAGTTACTATATTGATACAGTACATTGTATTAAAACCATGGTTTCTACCAAAAAAACATGGTTACTTTTCATAGTTATTACAATATTACTATAGTACAACCATGGATTTCTGCCACAAAAAAAACAACAACAACAAAAAACATGGTTAGCCTACAACAGTCATGGTTATTACAATATTATTATAGTAAAATCATGATTTCTGGCAAAAACTATGGTTACTACAGTCTACAATATTACTATAGCCAAAAAATGTAACTGTCATGGTTACATATAGTAAAGCCATGGTTTTACTACAGTAACCATAATTAATCAAAATTAATATTTTTAATACCATAGTTTTCATTTTCCTGTATTATCACTATGGTTTCAAATATCATGGTTAAAATATGGCTACTGAAACCATGCAAATTTATTTTGAGGGAACGCAAAACGTATTGCGAGGGCACGCAAAACTATTTCAGAAAAATAATTCCCACCCAGTCCTCTAAGGGGCTCTGTAGATTAGCCATTTCTTGCATGACGATTTATCGTGAACTGAAAGTAAATTGGCTCAGTATGTTCATTAATAATTAATTACTTCAAGTACCAAAAGAAACGTATGGCATCTCGTAAGATGAACCTTGCACACTGTGCACGATAAATGCCCAACAAACAATATATCACATTAGCTGCCCTAACAATGATACTGTACATGACATTACAACACTCAGTATGAAAAATGCGATATAATTATTGCACCATATGCACACAATAAATAGTCAAAGGTTAGCCGACTTGCACAATCTGAGAATGCTTTAATGGATCAGGTTTTTACAGTTACAATGTCACAAAAGTGTATTGAGATATCAATTCAGTATGACTCACTACTAAAATAATATTTCTATGTTTTAGACAACAATAATGAAATATTTCTCTGACTTATTAGAATAAAGCTAGTCAATAGGTGGTCAGTAGGTTTCTGTTGTTTTCTTATTATCTTTCCCTCTGTGTTCTTGACTTGAATGAAAGGGGGTACAAAGCTTCTAAAAATGTAGAAAGAGAAACTCAGTACATTTTGTTCTATGCTGTTTGTTAAATGTCTGTACAAAAACTCCAATAAAGAAACTGGGGTAAAAACACATTTTACTATGTAGACTAGCTGTTATTCCACTAGAAAATCCACACATATAGGCTGCCTTCATGATCCATCGACTACAGGATACAGCAAATCATGCAGGGCACTCACACTCTAAATTGTGTGTCTAAATGATGCCATGTGGCCTAAAACTGCTTGAAATCACGCCTCATTCTTCAGATTAAGAGCAAAGTGTTGAAAAGCAAAGGAGACCATTAACAGGATAATAGTATGTATTACAGTACCCAGAAAAACAGTGTATACTGTTGCTATGAAGGTGTAACCTCTTCTAAACACACTAGAAGTGGTGTATGATCATTTAGCCTAGCATTTGCTGAGTTTGTTCACTGTCCCATGACAGTCTGTTTTGCAAAGCAACAGCAGAAAGGCCAAGCTTCTTACTCTTATAAGATGACACCCACATTAAAGAGGTATGCGAAACGAGTCTTTCTCCCTGTTTTAATAAGAAAAATACCTGTTTGCTCATTTATAAGCACTTCTTGCTTGAGCTATAGTGAAAAAGTTGCATACTATCACCTGCAGTGTTTGAGTGATGACTGAGTTCTCGGCAAACAGGATTAAAATAGAACACTCTCATTTTGATGTGTCACCCTGTTTGTTTGTACAAGACGTTAATGTGGCTCTAGCCACGGATCTGTGACCAGATCTGAATGTTCACTATGGCTAATGTTAGGAGATGGATTATCAGGTCTCCTCAAAACTGTCAGCTGATGACATGGTCAACAGGGATTTATAACAGCCCACCAATTGGACATGGCTAAAGCAGGCTCCCATATAAAAAGCCAACTAAAACTGAGACAACTGCTGGAATTCTATTAAATATTTCCACTGACAGCACACGAACCTGCCACAGCTGTCGGTAGGCCTGCGTTAACTCATACTACAGGCTGCTAACGATAGTGCTGCTGGGTGAAAATCACAACCTCTGTGCCATATGGAGAATTTGCTCTATGCATGTGTTTTAGCTTAACAGAGACTGCATACTGGGAAACTTAATGGCTCTCAGGACCCAAAACATATGAGCAAAGCAGTGCAATCAAACAGAGGGGGATAACATAGGGGTGGAGCAGGCCTGTAAAGAGAAGGAATTTCTTGTGATGATACTGGAGATATTGTGTGTGTTTGTGTGTGTGTGTGTGTGTGTGTGTGTGTGTGTGTGTGTGTGTGTCTATTTCAAAGAAGGTATTGGGCTTGTATTGAAGTGTGTTACTTGAGAAGACACCAGGACAGGTCATTCAAATATATCAACAGACTAACTGCCTGCATTTAGCCTCAGTGTATCACTTCCACTTGGAGAAAAAAAAAATCAGTAACATTTTCTATGAAGCCCATATTTATAATGCATTGCAAAGCCATTATAATGCATTAATAATGGCTCATAATACACCTTATAGTATGTTATAACTTCTCATAAATAATTGTAACCACAAATATAATACATTATAATACTTACCTATTCATATTTATACCTTAAGTGTATAATGCATTATAACACAAGCAACTTCTTTGTCTTCCTTTCAGTGATTTCACAATTGCCTCATATCCTTTTTTCTCCAGGAGATGTTTTGCTTAATCGTGAGAGTTGCAGAGTCAATTAGGTCACCACTGGCTGCCTCGATATACTGACTAATCTGTTTTGGAACTGGATTTTCGAAATGTGAATTTAAAGAGGTTTCTAATGGTCACTTCTAGAGGATTAAGGGGCCAAACTGTCCCTTCTTAGCTCAGAACAAACACAGAGTTCAGAGTTTAGAGAGCGCTAATACCCTCAGAGCCAAAAACAATACATTAGACTAATTTGACTAAAGCCGACTAGAGAGGAAAGAAAAACCTCCTTTCCACAAGCTTCTGTTGTGAAACCAAACACCACTGCCGAGTTTCCTCCACCCTCTTTCAGCTCTACCCAGCCCCCTCTATGGCCCTGTAAATGCCTTGTTATGGGAAAAAGCCATTCTGTGAGTTTTTCATGTTTGCAAAACAGATCAAACACAAGCCCCGAAACCAAAGTGGTGGTCAGACTGAGTAATCAAAAGATAAGTGATATTTACGGAAGGAAAATGTAATGTCTGTTGTTGTTGTTTTTTTGTTTGTTTTTTTTAGCATTAGATATTTATTTCAACTAGAGTTCAATTTTGAGCTTGCAGAATTGGCATAATTTTTGCAACAGTAATATAAACCCCAAATTGAAGCTTGTTTTGTATCATGTTATTTAATCATAAACTCAATTAACACTACCCATAAAATTGCTCTAATCGTGTCACACAATGTTGTATAGTAAATTATAACTTTTCAAAATTCAAAAAAAATTTTTTGCACAATGCAAATAGAAACCATGCTATTTCACAAAAACATCTTGCTCAAAAATCTGTATACTTAAAAAAAATTTAAATAAAATAAAAGTGAAAGTGAAAGTCATAGGATGAAGAAGTTAATATGTAAGTTTACAAAAATGCAGTGTAGTTACACAATGTGCATCTAGTTACAGCATACACACAGATATGTTTGTCTGGCTGTACTGTATTGAAGTATATGCAGTTTGTTCCTATTTTGTAATGGCTTGGCTACGAGCCGACCCATTCGCTGCTTGAGAGGGATATCCCAGTGTTACTGGGAGGGAGCCAGGTTGGAATGCCACTAGGTCTAGTTTCCTGCATTCCTGCCAAAATTCTACGCAACGACATGCTTTTTTTCTCTTCCCTCACTGTTCCTTTGACATTAAACGGCCATATGGCAGCCGCTTTAACTTTGTCTCTTCCTATCCTTTCCATTCTTTCTCTATTACTCTCTCTCCTGCCTATTCTGTTTTCTTTTTACGAATGACACATTTTTGATATCAGTGCAAATAGTAGTGGTAGAAACACCCAAAGCTGAACTAAAAGATCTAAATAAATGGAAAATAACGTGCAAGCGATAGAAATGGAGGAACAACACAACACAATGCTAAATGTACATATATGAAAAATATTTAGATTTTTTGGTTTTGATTTTAATTACACAACAACACTGTACCGAAATAAAAATAAAACATGATGAAAAAACATGAAAGATTTGAGCCTGCTTTTATAGTTGTAGCGAAGCTAAACAGCAGTCTGCATTAACTGTTTTAATTACTTTTGTAAATACAGATGCCAAGAATTTGGCCACAACCAAGTTGTTTAATGTCTTGACCTATTTTTTCATTCTTCTAAACAGCTTTTCTTATTTCATGAAGGCATTTATTGCATTTAGATGGGTTTTTTCAGTGTTGAAAACAGGTAGTACACTGGCTCCAGTCAGTCTGCCAAATGCCATCGGCATCCTTTCATTGTTTCTACATTTCACTTGATTTGTGCAAATAGCTCAAGAGCAATTCGAAAATGTATGTTCTTGACTTCTGTAAAACAACATTTGGTAACACTTTACAATAAGTTTCCGTTCGTAAATATTAGTTAATGCATTAGGTATCATGAACAAACAATTAACAATATGCTTTTTACATAATTTATTAATCTTTGTTAATGTTAGTTAATAAAAATACAATTGTTTATTGTTAGTTCATGTTAGTCATAGTGCATTAACTAATGTTAACAAATACAACTTTTGATATTAAAAATGTATTACTATATGTTGAAATTAACATTATCTAAGATTAATAAATGTTTAATAAGTATTGTTAATTGCACAATAACTAATGTTGTTAACTAATGTTAACAAATGGAACCTTACTGTAAAGTGTTACTTAACATGGTTTTCTGTTATGCTGTTTGTAATTTTTATAAAGAGAATGTTTGTTGATATTAAATTTATGTCAAAAATGTACAAATTTCCAAACTTGTATTAATTACACCTCTTGTTTAAAGCCCTAAGCAAAAAGCTAAAAATTAAACATAAATGTTTTCATTACCGAACGGTGACCCACATTATCATGTTTAACATGTTTAAAAAATACATCACATTATTAAAATTATGCTGACTACACTATAAAGTTGCATTTTGTTGAATTTGTTGAAGTTGGTTTTGAACAGCTGAATCATATATGAATACAACCACATGAGTTACTATCATCCATTGCATGACTCTCAATCAAAGCAGCTGTCTGTATTCAAACTGCACTGTACCCCTTATGTTAAGCCAGTGCTTACACTAATGCAGCTGCTAATGTGCATGTCTCATTTGGCCAGGCATCTTAATGATCTATCATAAATAAGAAATGACAAGTCCATCCAGGCTCGTTCTGTATGGATCTGTGTCTGCTTAAGAGCCTCACTCTCAGTGTATCACTCTAAATTATCCCCAGAGAATACAGTGAAACCATACTGCTACAGCATATCTCGCAAACAATCTTACGCCGCAATCCTGAATTTCAAGTGTACAGATGTACTACGTCGAAGAACAAGCGCTTCCCATCCCGAAATAGTTTTATATAGAATTATCAAAAGCAACTGTGGCTATACTAATGTTATTTTTTCATTTGTATCTTTACACAAACATGTACTGACACATCAAACATAGTGATTCCAACAAAATATATAAAACAAATAAAAAAAAAAAAAAAAAAAAAAAAAAAATATATATATATATATATATATATATATATATATATATACACACACATTTATATATAGGCTGTTCTTTATGCATGTTGCAAAAACACGAGAGTCATAAATAATTAAGTGGTTGTAATTTAAACATTTTAAGTAACTATAAAAATATATCTGTCACCAGTCTATGCATAGTATATGTATGCCTATCTAAAGTACGATGCAATGGCACATTGAAGCAGGAAGTATAGGCCTACTCAAAATACAAATGATCCATCTGAACCGTGTAGTTTTTAGGAAGATTACACTATTAAGATGAAGCATTAAAGTCCTAGCACTGCCTAGTCCACATTTTGTACACTTATATAGATCTATTTCCCACCTATATCCATACAGATACTTCAGAACTTCAGTGTAGGCCATATGTTCCTTGTTTTAGTGATAACTAGCTGGGTAGTTGATTAAGATAATGGGACTTCAGCAAGTAGTTTCACACAGGACTGAAAAAAGTTTCACTTCATGCTTCACACTTTGCACATTAGTAAGGACCATACAGTTTACCAGAGTTCACATTCAATGGTTATAATAACAGTGCATTACTAGAATCTACCTACAGAACTCACTAATGCACATACCTGTTTGAACTGTTCCTCATAAGTCCATTCGTGGTGCTGCGATTGTGCTTGTGGTGCCAGACCACTGGGTGATTCGGCCTGTCTTGGAGCTGCATACGAAGGCTGGACTCTGGACAGATGTATAGGGGTACTTTTTGGAGATTGTCCCGCACCTGAATAAACAGCATGACGCGGTGGGTAATGAGCTAGGGGTCCTTCCAAATCTTCATCCCCTCCACCCTCGTTCATACTGTCATCTTCCTCCAAATCCCGCTCGTCATCGTCCATGCCGCGGTCCAGGTCATCATCATCGATGTCAGAGTCGACGATTTGCTCATCGGGGTGGCCTAAGCTCGCCATGGGTGATTTCGGGGCTCCCCCTGCGAACGCCCCCCTGACCGCTTCTTGATAGTGGCGGAAGGCGAGAGCTTGCTGTTGGATCTGGGACTCCACCATGGACCTGATGTCTTTCTCCTTCTCGGCTTGCCGGAGCTTCTCTTCCAATGCGAGGCGAGCCGCCTGCTGTCGCTGAAGGTTTTCCATGACCGCCTCCAGCTTCATCCCGCCGCCGCCGCCGCTCGAGTGACTGTGCGCGCTGGAGGAGCTGACCAGCAGAGGAAGAGTGTTCGCCGACGAGAAAGCGGCTTGCTGTGGACAACAAAATATCAAATAATGTAAATACAAATTTTAGTTGCAAGTAACTAATGCTTAATAAAAAGTAAAACACTGGGCGTACATGGAAATACTTTGAAACTGCAAAAACTTCACAACGTATGACTGATGTTACTGTCTTTAGATTAAAAAAAAAATGCTTACAAGTTTTCTCTGTATTACTGATTAAATCAGAGCAGCGCAATTTATGATAAAAAAGTATATTTTTCCTGTATAGCAGTTGCTATAGGTCGAAGGGCAGCGTGCCTGTAACCAGCTATTGCAAATATATCACAAGTTGCATGATAAGACTGAATGTAAGTAAATAAAAACCATTGGACATGCTAATAAACAAGAGGATATCTGTTCGACCAGAGGAGCAGAGCTCACGCTTACCAGTGCAGATTTAGCTGCGATGCTTGTGTTGTCAACCATGCTTCTCCCGTCAAATGCGACGAATTTGCTCAAAAGTGACCTTTTCCCCCAAACAAAGTCAGAAGTGGCTGTACTCCCTTCTCAACATCTAGTTCTGTGTCGTGAACGCGGAGAATTAGTTCGCTTAGTGAAAACGGTTTCGCGGCGCGCTCGCGTCTCTGGGCGATTTGGCAACAAGTGGCTGTAACTGTAGCGAGAATGACCTCTGAGGACCAGAGATCAGATCAGTCCCTCTGCCTCCATCTGCTCTCTACACGTCAATAGAGAGATGAATATAAGGCAATCAGGGCAGGGTTTGCACTCAGCCAACAGAAATACAGCTTCCGGCGCGCGGTGGTGTTCAACTACTTGTACGGCACTTCAAACTTTAAACCAAATTATTGCTTTTCCCATTTATAGGTGTTAAACAGTTCTGGTTAAACATAGCTACGTATGAGAAAATTAATGTTTCGTCCTGGAGGTTTAAAATGTCGAAATTGTTGTTCAACCGAGTGTAAAACTATCTAACATTTTGGTTATCATTCGCAAATGATAAAGTAGTAATTATAATCTTGTTCATTGAGCTGTTCTTCAAAACAATGTACGCTTTCCACCCACTATTTATGCTTTTAAACAAGAGAAGGTTCTCTCTTAGCAAACTCTGATGTTAAAAATGATATTTCTGATTTTACAATGTACCTGCAAGAGAAAATGATTAATTTTAATTAATTGTATTTATTTATTTCAATGTGATATTTAAAAGTTATGACTTTCAGAGCAACCCTTTTTTTTAAGCATATAGTCTTCTAACCGTTTGTCTTTAATGTTCTCACCGTGTGTTGCCAATTGCATTCATTTTTATGCATCTCAATACTTAAAGAAATAAAGAAAATCCCTGCACACTATTAAACACATTGCCAACCCATAAGAGTTCACTGAACACAATTAAACACCAGGTTTGATTGAGAAGATGTAAATTTCACATATTGAATTGATCTGTTTTATTATTAATATATAATATGCTGCAATGGTACATGTTAACTCAACATACAGACTAAAAATCAATCCATTACACCTGCATGTAGACAGACTTAAATAGTACAGATAAATATCACTGAGTGTTGGTGCTCTGTAAATACACCCTTCTGACTGCAGAACATATAATTGCCATTCACCCTGCAATTATCCGAGATTTGTAATTATGGAACCGATAAACAGACTTACAATTGAATTCCATATAATTTCAGTGCAGTACATTAGTCATTACCGCAGTTCTTATGGTTTTAAACTATTTGGTGGTAATGAAGCCTGTGGTGTTTGTCTAATTCTTCACTCTTGCCTTTGCGAAAAGTCTTCACTCTTATGGGAAATATGGATGAATATGAACAGATAGATAGATGGATGGATGGATGGATGGATGGATGGATAGATAGACAGACAGACAGACAGATAGATAGAGAGACAGATAGACAGGTTAACAGACAGACAGACAGACAGATAGAGAGACAGATAGACAGATAAACAGACAGACAAACAGACAGACAGATAGATAGATATGTCCACTTCGTTCACCTATTTATGTGCAAAACATTTGGCTCCTACAAATGTGATGTCTGAAGTAGTCCATATAGCATTAAACAGCAGGTAATTTCTCCCATGACCCCTCTGCTCTGTGATTATGATAAAATAACTCATTATCTTTTGACCCCAATAACTCCTGCAAGAATCCTGTGTTGCTTTATGCCCTCAAACTGTTGAGCAAAATTGATAATCATTCCAGGTTTACAATCCATTCAAGTTAATGCAAGGCTAAGGTCTTGCACTGACACTGATTAGGCTAGAATGATGGTTAATATGTTTGACACTGTGAACTCTGCTTAAAGAAATGTCTCATTAATAGGACTGAATTCACACACGTTACACAATAAAATGTAAACTGAAATGTTTGCATAATTTAGAACAACTCTCAGATTAGAACTACTGAAGAGAAGACATAATGGGACACATATCTAACTAATTAATCATAATAATTAAACATTTTAATTCATACTAATAAAGAAGTATGACTTTGCAAATGCTATGTAAATAAAAGTTGTGGTCCAACTATCTGAGATAACAAACATGAGTCTCAGAGGATTAAGCCACTAAATGAACATAAAATATGTGCTGTTTAACATCGCCACCTGCTGTTTATTACCGCTAAACGCATCAACAGAATTCCCACCAGAGGATATACATTAGATGAATGATTTCCTTGTCTACGTATCCAAGGTCAGAGATTTGGACAAATGCAAGATGTAGCTACAAAGCAAGATGTAGAGCAGTGGTTCTCAACCTTTTTTTAATGAAACATCCCCACCCGTAATTCACAAAACTCAATATTTGTGTTGTTTACTTAATTTGCTCAATGCAACTTTGATACATTGCATAGTTTTAAAGTTTTGTTAATAAATTCAGCAGGCTTATTCGTCATGAATGTGAGACCAAACCTTGCTTTTCTTGAATTCAAGCAGATGGAGGGCTATATCTGGGGACTATAAAATGAAAATGCAAAGACAGAGTCTAATAATAAAAGTGATACTGTTAATATATTTTACATTTGGCTTTTTGTTAATTCATTAATTATTATTATTTATTTTTATTATTTATTATTATAATAGTTTTAACAGTGGTATTTGTAACATGGAAGCATGGATCTTCTTCACTTCCATGGTTAGATGTAACATGATTTCTATAAAACAAACTATGGCATTTTTGAAATTATAAACAGTAGACCTACTTTAAACACATGTAAAAACTATAAATAAAAAATATATATTTTTATAAGTTGCAACAAAATTAATTATATTCCCTGCCTCACTCCCCTAATGTAGACTATGACAAATTTAATAGAGTTAATAGCGCTCCCACTGACCTGAGAAATATTACTCTCAGAATATTTCACCAATCATGAAGTGTGTCCCGTATTTCTGGCTGTTTAAAAGAACTAGCAATGCCCAATTTGTGAATGAATAATTCTTTTGAGTCGGTTCTTTTCAGTGAATTGGCCAAACAGGCTTACAAATCTGTCTGAATCAATTCGTGATTCAGTACAATTAGTTCAGAGCTCTCTCACTGAATCATTTGGAGCGGTTTCTCACACAGCATTGGGATATTTACGAACACAGCGTTGGATACAGTGTAAATGTACCTACAGTCAACTGAAACAAAAGTCTGTCTTTTTGAGAGGTAACTTTAAGAAACGTCAGCTAGTGCTGTGTCATGTGAACAAGGGGCTGTTCAAACTGAACGTGTTTTGCGTCCGCTCGCGCTGTTCTTCAATCGTTTTCCATGTAAACATTCATTAGATAGATGTCTTTTGAAAACTGCGTCACGTTTCACTGTGTTTTTAGCATCTCTCACGGAAGCGCTGCATTTTTAGAAGCCGTTTTAGGTAAAAAAAAAAAAAACAACTTCTAAAAACGCCTCTCAAGACACCTGCGTGTGGTGCGTTTTGCGTTTTTACCGCGAAAACGCCTCTGTCTGAACGGTTACTGGAAGAAATGCTTTAGCCAGTAGTTACATGAATGCTACTCATACTCGAGAAAATAAATAAATGCTTATCTCAAAGTCACCATAATTGAACGCGTTGGTGTTGTTTTTTGCACACCAGAAAATCTCAGGGTTAGCGTGCCCCCAGACCCACAAAGATATAAGGTTTATTAGGCAGATTTAGAGGTCTGCAACCTAAACTGGGCCCGATGGGACCTGAGAACCCGACAGGTTTCGGGTCGAGCTCAGGTTTGTAATTAATGAAAAAAATAAACAGGCCTACCTAGCTTGTTTCGCGCACGCGCGCTCACTCACAGAAACGCGCGAACTGACGAGTTCACGCCAAATGTGTTTTTGCGCATGTCTGTTCTGTTTTCCCATTGTTTAAACAGTTGCTGGACGAATGTCTTTCAGGTTTGCACCATGTCTCGCTTTTTGTTCAGCGTCTCGTGCAGGACCGGTGTTGTATCGAACTCTGTTTCCCCATCAGGTTCTGTTTCCCCCCAGCAGATCTGTATGGGGAGGAACAGAATTTGACGGTAGCATTCTCCGCTGTCAGAATGCGTTCCCCCATGCACATACCTAAACCTAACCCTTCCCTACCCTAACCCTAACCATAACTCCATACCCTATCGGGGCTAGGGGGAACACAACGGCACTGTTTAAACACCATGTCAAGTTAAAAGGAACTTAACATTTTCAAAAACGCATGTTGAGACACCTGCGCTCTGTTTCATTCTTTGCGCTGTGTCTAGATTGTTTTTAGTGCAATTGTCACTTTAAGTTTGGCTGTCCTTTTCTGCATATCGCTGCCCCCTTCGGCATATCACGGTGCCGTTTTGTGGCCCGTTCTGCATAACGCGGCGGCCCATTTCAGCTCATCCTGGCCCATTCGGCCCCGTTTCGTGGCCGGCACATCGGGAAAAGTCCTGGTTCTCCCTATGGCCAGTCCGCCCCTGGCGATATCTGACGATATCATTCGGCCGGGTAGGGTCGGGCCACACGGTCTCGGGTTTTGGTTTAATTTTAACGCCCGTGTAGACCTCTAGGCAGATTTCAGTGCGTACCCTCAGATTAAATCCTGCAGATATGATAGTATTTAATATACAACAGTTATTTTCGGTCCTCGAATCTGATTGGACGAGAGACGTTCCATGAGCACTGTTGATCTCACACCATCAGTACTTGGACACTTCACTGTGTGTATCACTCCGCTTGTGTTCATGCCGTTCTAAACTAAAGTGTAAGAGCAGTGCATATGTGTTAAGAGCCATCTGTCTCTTTACATTTAATATTGTGACATTGCATATTTTAGCCAGCAGGTGGTGGCAAAAGACCATTTTTGTGTGTAATATGAGCCAGTTAGGTGAAGTGAAGTGAATCCGCGTCAGCCAGTGTTTATATACAACAGCACTACATGATCGCTCATATTACTACTACACTACTAAAGCTAGGAAATAGCTTTAAACGGCTTTAAACGAACAACTTCAGCATTAAGGCTCATCATAGCTGAGAGACACAACAGACTGATTAATTACACAACTCAAGGCACTTACCTCTTACCGGAGTTTCCACATTGGAGAGGACATGCTGTTTAAAATGGCGGAGGAGACTGCGGTTTCTATAGTGAAAGACATTTGTGCATCGGCTACTGCGATATAGGGAGAAATACCCCCGCTTGGACACTATTTTTCCACTGAGAAAGCTGATCTTCAGAAAGCTGACAGCATCTCTGCTTGGGAGTGGCAACAGGTGATCGCACACGCTCGGTCTCTCTCTCTCTCTCTCTCTCTCTCTCTCTCTCTCTCTCTCTACACACACACACACACACACACACACACACACACACACACACACACACACATCCTTGTTTATCCAATAACTTGTTAGAAACAGCACAAGCCGTGATACTATTTCTGAAGTGACATTTTTGAATTACTAACAAAGGCTTGGATGCATCATTTGGTTTGAACCAGCAATGGCAGATTCTGATCCGTCGCGTAAGAAAGTAGTTCCATGCACAAATGCGTTTTTATGACCGTACTCAGTTTTTCCTAATTTTTTAATATTTACTTGTTCATTGAACTGTTGTATATAAGCAATATCATACTCGCAATCATGCTATATGGCCCTACATCAGCACTGCTGTGATTACCTTTGGCACTCGGCCTGCGACCGAATCACAGCAGTGCTGATGTAGGGCCATATCACACTCTTGCTCATGTGATATTGCTTAATTATCAATCTATTTCTGCCTAAAGTACAGTTAGTGTTACTCTAGTAAATTCAAGGGTGGTGATGTAGAATTCTGTGCCGAATTCAAATGGTTTCCACTTCTCGCGCCTTGCTTCTCACTGATTCTTGCAAAGCTGTGTGTTTAAGAGCTCGAGCTTTAAGAGCTTTGCGCTTGCGCTGCTCTGTCCATTGAGCTGTATCCATCTCCAGAGCCATACAGGTGCATTAGCCGAGGTTGTTCCTCTGCCTGTGTATTTGACGCTGCTAAACCAGATCCTTCAGATGCGTCGCTAGACTTCAAAATTAGATGTACTGCGGTACAAATGCGTACCAACCTGTATAATTGAGAACCAACTGATATACTCCAAGTCTAGATAAACGTTTTCATGCAAAGAGGAACTTGATGATAGATTTGATTATTATGACTGATAAACGCCCCCAATTTGTAACCTAATGCCCCCCTTTCAACTAATTTGATCTCAGCACCCCCTGGCATCCTTTGAACGTACCCTGGAGGCAGCACCACCCCCGCTGAGAACCCCTTATGTAGAGCATAGCTTTTACTGATAGCTACTCGTTTTACTGAGAGCTACATGTGTTGTTTATCTCTCCGTATCAAATAAATAAAGACAGGACTCTCAAATCTATATATTTCCATAAAACTAGAAGCCATAAATATAGGCTACATATAATACATGGTGTCATCCAAGACCATAGACATAGATTCAAGATATGCTTGACGTATTAATTTCTTATATTACATTTTTCATGAATCAGTTTAGGCTATAATATCTGACCAGAATGCTATAAAATTACTCAGCATAAAATTTACTAGAAATGTAATTTTATTTTTAATGGCACCACATCTTCAGAAACACTTAGGTAATGAAAACATGAAATGGTTTCTGCTTGGCATCAGCTCTAAGATGGCAACTGAGTGAATTCAATAATACTAATACATTGGCCAGCTTAATAGATCAGAAAAACTATCCCTGACGCGATTAAGATAAAAAATAAAAAAGCATCACCACTAAAACAAATGACATCAGAGAATTTGGCTCACCTATAAAACAATTATCATTACAACAAATTGATGTCTACACTTAGTATTTACATTAGTATGAACATTCTGATGAACCATAAGACTGTGAATTGAATTATTATACATGTGGGGGAAAATTATATTCAGAAAAAGCAGTCAGAACTCCTTAAGAAGGATTTCAGTGAACTCTTTGAAACACTTGGGTGATTGAAAGTTCAATTGTTCATCAGTGGCCCACTCCCAGCCCAAGGAACAAATATGTTTTCTCGGTTGCTAAGTCTAAACAATTGGCTGCACAAAACCTGCAACATGAGAGGACTGAACTACATTGATCATTTCAATCTTTTCTGGAGTCAAAGAGAACTGTTTAAATCAGATGGCCTTCACCCAAACAAACTTGGTGCAAAAGTGATAAAGGACAATATCTACATCTCCCTCCTTCATCCATCTGCAACGTGCACAAATCTACTCAACTTGGATGGCACACAAACACCACTGCAGTGTCTGGATGACCACAGGATCGCACTTCAGCACCTGGATGGACATTTGATCGACAAATCCCTCAATAACACAGCGAAGACACAACAACATGGGGCTGAGCCCCACACACAGAGTATACTACAGTCAGACTGTGACGACTTAAAACTGCTCCAAGATACAGGACCCAAGGACGATTTCTGGGAAAAAAGCCAAGGGAGTCAAGATAACAACAACATACATCAGCCTCCAGAAACACCAGAGCCACAGTCTCTGTCACCACACACCTTCTCCCTTTCGTCAACATCTCCACTTGAGCTTCTCTGAGAAAATGGAGGAACTAGTGTATGCTGGTAGAAAGCTCTCTCACTCCATTGCTACGAGCCCCAAGATACCAACCAAAAAACGGCGGGCCCCTCTACCACCAAAGCTTGCAGGCCCAGCTCTTCCTCCCTCTGCGAGAGCTCTCCAGCCACTGCCACAACGCAAGGGTACATCTAGTCCTTCTTCTGCTCTTGGTGAACAACAAACAACTGATAACAGCTCTAATTGATGTGTATCGGGCCCCAGCTATGGTACCAGCAACACTCACAAATGTTTACAGAACAAGCGGGAACCCGCTGTGCCAGTAGCTTTTTCAATATCTGTTATGTTAAGTGATAGGAAGACTAAGGCTTTCTCAATACATATGGCAAACCAATCTAATCTGTTACATATTAGACGTCAATCCAACATTACTGTGGGGCCAATACTGTCAAGTTAGCACTTTTAAACATCTGCTCACTAAAAACAAGTTGTTTCTAGCCAATGACCTCATCACCACAAACAACCTGGACTTTATGTTTCTAAATGAGACTTGGTTAGATAACAGCTGTAGTACAACAGTCCTCAATGAATCAGCCCCTCTAAACTTTACTTTCATGTGTGTCTGCAGAGCTGTTAGTAGAGGTGGAGGATTAGCAGCAATATTTAAAGATGTCTTTCAATGCAAGCAAGTGTCACTTGGTGATTACTTGACCTTTGAATATCTACGTATTGTACTAAATGGTGCTGCTTTCATTCTATTTATAATTATTTATAGGCCTCCAAAATATTCTCCTGGCTTTGTTGATGATTTTACAGAACTGTTATTAACAACTTCCTCTGAATTGGACTGTTTTGTTATTGCTGGGGATTTCAACATTCATATAGATAATGCTGAACACAACACTGCCAAAGAACTCAAAACTGTTTTAAACACTTTTGATCTGACTCAACATGTAGATGGACACACACACAATCGCGGACACACTCTTGATCTGTTCATTAGCAAGGGTCTGAACATTTCATCCACTGTTATTAAGGACGTTGCACTATCTGACCATTTCTGTATTTTCTTTGAAATATTGATTTCTCTAGCCACTGAAGTTAGATCTGTCTCTGTCAAAAAGAGGCACATAAATGAGAACACTAGTGTGCAATTTATCAATGTTATGTCTTTGAAACCGATTATATCTGCAGACTGTGTTGATGATCTCCTCGATAATTTTAACTCAAAAGTTAAAAATGCTATTGATGGCATTGCTCCTGTAAAGGTCCGGACGATCACTGGCAGGCATAAAGCACCTTGGAGAAACAGTGAAAAACATGAAAAGAAAATGCAGGAAAGCAGAACGAATGTGGTGGAAAACACAACTTGAAATCCATTATAATATCTATAAAGACAGCCTTCATGGTTTCAATTTGGAATTAGGCACAGCTAGGCAGACCTTCTTCTCAAACATTATTAACAGCAATATAAACAACACCCACACTCTTTTTGCTACTGTAGAGAGACTAACAAACCCCCCAACACAGGTTGCCTGTGAAATGCTCTCTGACAGAAAATGCAACAAGTTTGCATCTTTTTTTCATGAAGAAGATCAATGATATTAGAATGTCGATCAGCTCGTCCTCATGTTGCACTGAGGTCAGACAGCACCCACCACAAAAACTTCAGAAATTAGTCACTATGTCTGATTTTGAAGAAATTGATGGCAAAACCCTGGAAGACATAGTACAGCATCTTAAAACTTCAACCTGCTGTCTTGACACACTCCCCACAACATTTTTCAAAAATGTGTTTAACTGTCTGGAAAAAGATCTGTTAGAAATGGTAAATGCATCACTCCTTTCAGGCACATATCTGAAGTCCCTGAAAACTGCAGATGTCAAGCCCCTTCTTAAAAAGAACAGTCTAGATAACTCAATATTGAACAACTACAGACCAATTTTAAATCTTCCTTTCATAGGCAAAATCATTGAAAAGGTTGTTTTCAATCAGCTGAACAAATTCTTAATCTCGAATGGCTACTTGGACAATTTACAGTCTGGTTTCCGACCGCATCATAGCACAGAGACGGTGCTCATAAAGATCCTTAATGATATTCGGCTAAATACTGATTCAGGCAAAATATCAGTGCTGGTATTATTAGATATCAGTGCTACTTTTGACACTGTTGACCACAACATTCTCCTAGACAGATTGGAAAACTGGGTAGGGCTCTCGGGGACGGTCCTCAGCTGGTTCAGGTCACATCTAAAAGGTAGGGGTACTATGTGAACATAGGCAAATATGAATCTGAGGGGACATCTATGACGTGTGGCGTCCCACAAGGCTCAATTCTTGCACCGCTCCTGTTCAACCTGTAAATGCTCCCACTAGGCCAAATTATGAAAAAGAACCAAATTGCATACCATAGCTATGCAGAAGGTACCCAGATCTACAGTATCTAGCCTTATCGCCAAATGACTACAGCCCCGTAGACACTCTGTGCCAGTGCATTGATGAAATTAACAGTTGGATGTGCCAAAACTTCCTTCAGTTAAACAATGACAAGACACAGGTCATTGTATTTGGCAACAAAGGCGAAATTCCAAAGGTGAACACATACCTTGACTCCAAGGGCCTAAAGACAAAAAATCAAGTAAGAAATCTTGGTGTCATTTTGGAGTCAGACCTTAGTTTCAGTAGTCACATCAAAGCAATAACTAAATCAGCCTACTGTAATCTAAAAAATATAGCCAGAATGAGATGTTTTGTATCCAGTCAAGACTTAGAGAAACTTGTTCATGCGTTCATCACCAGTAGGGTAGACTACTGCAATGGACTCCTCACCGGCCTTCCCAAAAAGACCATTAGACACCTGCAGCTCATTAAGAATGGCGCTGCCAGGATTCTCACTCGAACCAAAAAATCTGAGCATATTATTCCAGTCCTCAGGTCTTTACACTGGCTTCCAGTTACATTTAGAATTGATTTTAAATCACTATAACTCATTTATAAATCGCTCAATAGCCTAGGACCTAAATACATTGCAGATATGCTTGTTAAATATAAACAGACCTCTCAGATCATTAGGATCAAATCAGTTAGACATACAGACGGTTCACTCAAAACAAGGTGAGACAGCGTTTAGCTATTATGCCACCTGCAGCTGGAACCAGCTTCCAGAAGAGGTTAGATGTGCCACAACAGTAGCCACATTTAAATCCAGACTGAAAACACATGTGTTTAGCTGTGCATTTTCTGACTGAGCATTGTGCTGCACTTATTGATTTCACTGAATCATTTTGCTTTTGTCTTTCTTTCATTGTAATTATTCTATTTTATTCTTTTTATTTTATTTTTAGAAGCAATATTATAAAGGTAGGTGAGAAACAGATACATATTTAAGTCATTTTTTACTATAAATCTCACTTTCACATTCTTTTTTTTAATTTTTTTTATTTTTATTTTTATTTATTTATTTATTTATTTTGGTGATTCCTATTTTTGTGCATATCAACACCTACTGGGCAGGGAGGAGAATTTATTGTAAAAAAAAAAAAAAAAAAAAATAAAGGACTTAAATATTGATCTGTTTCTTACCTACAACTATCATCTTACTTTTGAAGACATGGATTTAACCACTGGAGTCATATAGATTACTTTTATGCTGCCTTTTATGTGTTTTTTGGACCTTCAAAGTTCTGGCCACCATTCACTTGCATTGTATGGACCTACAGAGCTGAAATATTCTTCTAAAAATCTTCATTTGTGTTCTGTTGAAGAAAGAAAGTTATACACATCTGGAATGGCATGAGGGTGACTAAATGATGAGAGAATTTTCATTTTTGGGTGAACTATCCCTTTAACATTTCTCAGCCATATTGCAATTACTTTTAACCAACTGGTCCCAAGGTCCTTTTAGTGGATGTATGAAGTCAGTTCACATACGTTCCATGAGACTAGAGTAACCACATATGTTCATCACATAAACTATAGGCATGTTTCACTAAGTTTGACAATCTGAAAGTGGCCAATACTTTTTATCTTAATTTTGTACAGTATGTATTGCTTAAAATTGTATAATTTAAAACCTAACAAACTTTTTGTGAAACGTTTGACATGTAGTGTGCTTGTGCTATAGTCTTTTTTTGTTTTTATAAATGCCAATTGGATTGATCTTTCGTTATTAAATGCACAATTTGTGATCTCTGAGCAAATAATCCTATAGCAGAGCACCTGAATACGGCTGATTGTAAGATAAATGGGAGAAGATATCAATATGTTGACCAAGATAGTCTAGTCAGCTGCTGGAAGTGTGATTTATTGAGGAAATGGCAGCAGATGATTAAATCAATAATGACCATGGAAATTGATTTCTGGAAACTTGTCAAGTGGATCAATGTAAAAGTAACTGTGGATTTTTCCTTTTCTAATGAGAATGCCAGATAGACTGAAACGTGCCATCTTTTGAATGCAGCACAAGTATCATTGAATCACATTAACAAACACATTTTGACAAACCAGTGTATATGACTCACTTGACTGATGATTCACACATGAGCATATTCTTTAACAGAAATCTAATATTCATATGTGTGATATGGAATATGTGATTTTAAATCACATTAAACAGTTAAAGACATTTTGGGAAACGTTGCTCAAATCAACATCAGTTGGTGCTTTCCTCAAACATTATTTGATTTTTCCTGAAAAAGCTAACATCCAATTAGCTTTTCAGCAATTATACAACTGTCATGTCTACCTAACACATTGTTGTGCTTAAGGAGAGGTCTATAAACGTACACTAGTCTGGTACACACCTGTAATTAGACAGTATTGATGTCATTGTGTTGAAAAGTCTCTGGTTCAAAAGGAAGGTTGGCTTCTGTAATTATCTTCTGCCCTCTTTCTCAGTGGATTTAGGCTAATTATTCTCCCCCTCATGACCCATTGTTCACGACTGCTGTAGCACTTTATTTAAAACTTTCTCATGTGCAGGCCAGTTTAAACATTTTTAAGTGTGTTTCTCAGCTTAGACTTTGAAAACTAAGTTTTCATCTGCTCCTATTTGTGCTCATAAGTGAATGAAGGAGCAGGAGTGAAAAAGACTGATTTAGTCTGAGGATCACTCTTCATCTGGAAAGTACCAAGTTGTCCAGGATATTGAGTGCAAATCACATTTAGTACTGCTGTTTGCCTGGATGCCTTTGAGTAAAACAACCAGTAGATGTCTCCAGCATCAAATCTGTGGTTTCAGTAGTAGATCAGTAGGTATTAACAGTTTGGGATTATTCAAGTGCTTGCTGATTAATGGTCAACAAGCAGATTTTATTGGTTGTGACAAGATTTTATTTATTTATTTATTTTAATCTAAGTCGGACCACTCCATATCTTGGACAGATCCAGTGTTCAAAGTGTTCCCCAATTTGGAAACTACTGTATGGTTCTCACTGTGGTTAGCTGAAGTACCCAAGACCTAGAAATAGCTTTGTAAGTCTTTCCAGACTTATACTATTTGAAATCTTTAGGCATTTCATTTGATCATGGCATAATGAACTTTCCAAGTGTTTGTGCTGACAAATTAGCTCTGAAGGAAAAGTTATAATCTGTGTAAATATAACTAGGGATAAATTACCTTTAAGTGAATATTGGTATTGGATAAACTTGCTTATTAGAAACAAAATAATATAAATATGGGATATTTATGCACTCAGGTTATTTTTATCCACAGTTATATTGTGCTTGAAGACTCGAAAACCACAATATAATGTGTTCAGTGTCTAAAATATGCACTAGTATAGGAAAAAAGGAAGGGGGCAAACACATTTTAACAACTGGGTGATTTGATGATGCAGATGCAGCTGTTTTTGCTAAATGATCTAAAACATTAATAAATTACGTAAGTAAATAGTAACCTATCCACTCAAAGGTTACAGTTAGCCTATACCTCTAGGAGCCGAGAGATTAGGTGACACTTCTGAATGACATCCTTTGGTTGTTAGAAATCATGACTTTGCAGGCCACAAGCTGGAGACATTAATCTAGCAATAATCAGGATTAATGCAGAACACAGCCCTCTCATTCACACTGACAGATGGCTTCAATTACGTGAGCACTTTGATGCATTAAAGAGAGCACGAGTCATAAACTCATCGATTAGATTAACAAAGCCCAAAACAACCACTGGTCTGTTCCCACAATTAAAAAGTAATACATCTTTCTTAGGGGGGAAAAAAGGTGATATTAAACTCTCAAGTGATATTAAAAGTTTGTGACTTTAGGATGACAAATTGACTTACAAGAGGAGTCTATGAAAGTCTAGAACATGAACATCATTATCTACGTTTTAATACCTAGGGAGCATTTTAGAACAATTTTGTGATTCAGTAACCATAGCAATCCCAGGAGAGAACTACACCCAGTACCACCGAATAAAAGACACTCTCAGCATACTGCATCTCAGGAAATAGGGAGTCTGATATTTATGTGTTAGTACAGTAGGTTTGCCAGGACTGTCGTCGTACTTTGCCAATTAGATAATTACAGTAACATACTTTAGTACAGTTCTCTGAACAGATCCTTTAGTTGCTGTTATCTTTAGATCCATTTAGCTTATTCAGCCTACATGCGTAATGCCTATGGGGGCAATCAAAAGAGTTGGGATTCAGAACAGTCTCATTGACTGAAGTCACAGACTCAGCGCACCATTTAACAGTGACGTGAATAAGAAATATTCGTCTGGAGTTTGGCTGAGTCATTTTTTAATCTGCCATTAAATCTGTCCTGCGATAATGCCTTTTTATTCTGCAGTGTGCTTAGTTTTACTCTTGAGTCTTTCAATTAAATTGACATCTTATATAAATAGTATATGCTTATGTAAAATGTTGCATTTATAACCATGTTTTATATACTGTACATATACAAATTTTTATTCATATTTTTACTATAAATCACATTAAACAATTTTAAAAATCAGCTAATTATTTTTAAATAATTTGACGTGTTGTTGTGTGTCTCCCAATAGCTGTTGCTCTGGTAGATTTTGAAATATTGGGTAAAGCTCAGGATTCGTAAGATATGAAAATGGATATGCAGTACAGAAAACAGTCGGCTACAAATTAATAATGATAGCAATGTAATATTGGATATGATATGACAGAACAAAATAAAAATGATTTAATGTTTCTCTTTAAATTACAGTTTGCAATTTATTAGTCCATCATATTGGGTTCTGGCTTTATTTAAAGGGGTATTGTCTGCTATTATTATTTATTTATTTATTTATTTATTTATTTTGGACTGATTATTACACAACAATAGTTATATAAAATTAAAGTTAAACATAAAAATATACCACTACTATGGCTACTATAATAATAACTGTAGAAAAAATATATATAAGTAGATATGTTACACAGGCTATTACATCTTTATACAACAGTTAGTTCCGGTCCTCAAATCTGATTGGATGAGTGGCATTCCAAAAGTGCTGATATACATTCATAAAATTACCATTTCTGGAGGTTGTAAACAATGGGGAATGTGGCAACTAGCCAAACATCAGTGAAGACAGCAGCTTACAAATGTGAGTTGAATGTTTTACCATAACCCTCGCTGTGTGATTATGTTCACTATTTTACATATAAATGTTAAACTGATTGGTAACACTTCACATGCATTTGAAATGTCACGTCCATCAGCTGTTAAACGGCGAACACTTCCGTGTAGTAAAAAACCATTAAGTGTTCCATTTGGGGCGATAATACACTTTCAAAATGTATACACTACATTGCTGAGTGCATAGTGTATTCTGTAAGTGCATAGTGTATAGTGTGTCATTTAGGACACAGCTACTGATTAGTTTACGAACGAAACACCACTAGCTCAAAACAGAGTTTGAGAGCAGTGCAGATCTAACTAACTGACCAATTTTTTAATGAAACTTAAGTTATTTAACATTATTTAGTTTTTGTTGAACTGTTTTATAAAAGCAATATCACTCACAATCGTGCTGTTGTTCCGTCTATTTGCACAGCTGTGATTACCTGCTGCATGAGGCTGCAACAGCCCTCTTGCTCATGTGATATTGCTCAAATATAAGCCATAGACCAATCCTTTGGCAACATCACTGCTCACGTCACACACGGAAGTAGTGCCAAAAACCGTGTGCAAAAAATACACTTTTTTTGGATTCTGTTATTGAAAAATCATTTCGAGGGCTCTCATAGATGGCTGTGGCTTCAAGCCATCAACAGAGCTGACTGGAGATCATTGCAACTCACGTCTTTGCAGCAAATATTTATAGTAGAGCTGTCAGAATAATCGTGTTGGCGCATGTGATTAATAAAAAAATTTTAACACGTTCATTTTTCTTAATCGCGATTAACGCATCGACCGTTAATACAGCATAAACACGGGTGTGAAGGGAGGAACCTTTGTAATGTGTCCACCCGAAGTCATTACACTGACGCACACACTACAGCACCAGAGCCCTTCTACCAAGATAAGACTACAAGCTTAGCATAAAACAGCATAGCACTGTGGTCCCATAGACATTCTATGAGCTGTACTGTCATAACACACTACTTGACCGTTACGCTCTCTCCTATGATAGAGCCATGGAGGTTGTTGTCTCGTTAACTAAAAGAATCTAAAAGTCATAAAATGATGGAGAAAGGAGCTCTTAGCACTATTTTATGTACAAAACAAGCCCAGATGGGACTTGTGATAGAAATCAAGTATTGTTCAGCCTTTGTAAGTGTGTTTGTTTGCAAGCACTTTTCATGGTGAGTTCAAAGCGATTTGCGACACAGGCGTGGATGCTCTGACGCAAATCATGAATGCAGCTTCACGATTGCTGTAACAAAGCAGATAGCCACACTCTGCTGGCTGATTTTTTTTTTTTTTTTTTTTTTTTTGTGGATTTTTCCCCTTTTTCTCCCAATTTGGAATGCCCAATTCCCAATGTGCTTTTAAGTCCTTGTGGTCACGTAGTGATTCACCTCAGTCCAGGTGGCAAATCCCAGTTGCCTCCACATTCGAGACCATCGACCCACACATTTTATCACGTGGCTTGTTGAGCGTGTTGCCATGCTCAACTCACCACACGCCCCACCGAGAACAAACCACATTATAGCGACTCTACCCTCCCTGGCTGGAGTCACTCAGCACACCCTGGGATTCGAACTAGCGAACTAACAAACTCCAGGGGTGGTAGCCCACATATTTTACCACTGAGCTACCCAGGCCCCACCACTCTGCCGGCTGATTAATATTGTGGAGGATGACAGCTTAAGAGATTTAATGCCCATTGCAATGAATATGCAACCTAAGGGGAGACTACTTCTTTCAATTAGTCAAACTCCCACTTATACTTTGGGAAACATTTGATGTGACTTGAATTGGTGCTATATTAGTGCATTTCTATCTTTATATTGTGGAAGGCTTTGTTTGGAAAATGTTAATAAAACATTATTTTGCTACATATTGCTTCGTTTTCTTTCCAAAAATGGAAATAATGAATTTTGACAAGAAAAGAAGTAAACAGTATATAGTGTCAAATTTCAAAATCGCGATTAACTACAAAAAATTATACGATTAATCCAGATCAAAAAAATTATCAACTGACAGCACTTATTTATAGAAAACTTTATTACAGGTATGTTATTAACTCTTATAATAATTGTATAGCTAAGAGTATTTCTGATGCTTTTGTGTCATACTTTCATTTAGTTTGCCGGCTTTCTGCCACCACTTACTGCGCATTTGCTGAAATTTGTGTATACAATGGGAAGTTTATTGACAAGCAGCTTCACAAATAGTTAGATATTAAAGGTGCAATCAGAAACTTTTGTTTTTGTGTCATCTTGGACTTACAGTGACACCTAGCGGCTTGGATGCAGCATCATTTAAAAAGTTCCAGATGCCATTGTAGAAATGTAGTATTCACAGTCAGCCATGATTACTTTATCAATGATTGAAAGTGTCAAATAACAGGATGGTTACGAGATTAAGTAGTATTCAGCTGGTCATGTGATTCTATTATGGCAGCCCCCATGTGTGGACCCTCTCCAAGTAGAATAAAACAGCTTTCATAAGGTTACTGATATGACTGGAGACTTCATTATAATGTGAGTGGTCATGATTTCTAACATATTTAGCAAAATTACAATTCACGTCTTTTGGAATTAAATTTTTTTTAATGAGGAAAAAATTACTGAGTGCACTTTTAATGACATATCCTGTATTATGTTCTCATGTAATTGGTCGTTTAGGAAAATATCTAAATCGTTTAGATAACTTTTGAACACGCTGAACTTGTGGGCTGTAATGAATGGCGACACTGTAGCTTTAAGGAGGGGGCGGGCTGCGCAGGGATGACGCAGAAATAATAATGAAGGGATGCTTCAAAATTCCTCCTAGACTGCAGCGTGTGTGGTGAGTGACCAGCCACACACTTCACACATCCTAACAAGAGTTATTACACAGGGAACCGGAGAGTTTAGACAGAGACCCAGAGAAGACTTCAAACGGGGAAGAGGGGCTCTGGAGAGACTTGCAGGAGCACACACGACACAACTCAGTCATTAAAAGAGATTGTGGGATTTTAACATATACTAAGTGAAATTAAGGATACGTCTTAATTGACATGACCATTTAACTTGGGGGAACAAAAATAACTCAAAAAGCTTAGGACTCAGTGCAAAAAAATCAACAGTTACTGCGTTTATTGATTTAAGAACATTTTAAACATGTCATGTTTCATGTCACTCTGTCTGTGCATTTGGGGAGCACTCATGATGCCTGGCAGCACAAGTGCACTGAATGAGAACATCGACGTGCTGGTCCTGTTGCCTCTCAATAACACATACCTGTTTTCATACCCGAGAGTTTTTCCATCCATTGAGTACGCGAAAGAAACCCTTGGCAAAGAAGATGAGTTTGCGGGATTGACGTTCACTGTGCGCTATGAGAACTCGGCGTGCGGGATGGATGCTCTGTACGCGCTGGTGGACATGCAGAGAGACGAGCGTCCCGACCTGGTCCTCGGTCCGGTGTGCGAGTACGCGGCCGCGTCGGTGGCGAGAGTGGCATCGCACTGGAACATCCCAGTAATCTCAGCAGGTGCTTTGGCCACCGGCTTCAGCAATAAAAACAGCGAGTACTCGCATCTCACGCGGATCGCTCCAACTTACCTGAAAATGGCGGAGACGTTCCAGACGATGTTCGGACATTTCGGCTGGAGAACGGCACATTTGATTTACGACGATGATAAAGAGGAGAGAAACTGTTACTTTACCTCGGAGGGGGTTTATACCGTCCTAGAAGAGTACCACATCTCCACAGATTTCCTTGTGTTCAACTCTCAGGAAGAGAGGGTAGACGCCGACGAGATCGTAAAGTCCGTCTATGGGAGTGAAGGTATACTAGTTTACTCATTTGTTGTGATTTAGCAGATGCGTCGTCTTACAGGACACTAATTACAGGGAGCAATCTGAGTTTCGGTGCCTTGCTTGAGGTGATGGCTTACACAAGTGGAATGGAGGGTATTCCACTGCTGAGTTTGAGCCTTTCATTCACCAGACTAGATCTTTTAACAATTACACTAAAAAATATGTTAACCTAAAAATGTGCTTCATATGGTAACATGTAAATTATCTGGTCAAAAATAGTATTAAACATCAATGAATCCGCCTGAATGCATTAGGTAACACCAACAAAACATTTTTTAAGGGTTGGTTCCGGTGGAAATAGCTCCTTAAAGGAATGGTCCGGGTTCAAAACATGTTAAGCTCAATCAACGGCGTTTGTAGTATAATGTTGATTATCACAAAAACTAATTTCAACTCTTCCCTCCTTTTCTTGAAAAAAAGGAAAAGAAGCAAAAATCTAGGTTACAATGAGACACTTACAATGGAAGTGAATGGGGCCAATTTTTGGAGGGTTTAAAGGCACTTACATTACTTCTGTTAAAAATCATGTATTATTTGAGCTGTAAAGTTGTTTAAAATAATCATTTTTATGGTCATTTTAGGGTTTTAGGGTTTGTTGACATGACATCGTCATGGCAACAAAGTTGTAAAATTGGCTATAACTTTACACAGAAAAGGTTAGTGAGTGATTTTATCACATTAGAATCATGTCGACACATATTGTTTACATCTTGTGGCTATACTTTTAAAACTTTGAGTATTTTAACATTTACAGATTGGCCCCATTCACTTCCATTTTAAGTGCCTCACTGGAACCCAGATTTTTTGGTAATCAATATTATGCCTCAAATGCTGTCGATTGAGCTTAACTTGAATTGATCCTGGAATATTCCTTTAAGGTAACAATTGCAGGTTACCATTTTTATAGTGTAGATCACACCACAAGTGACTGTAATTCACATTTATAAGCTACAAAATAGATCAGGTTGCATGTTAACAAATAAAGTCACAACAAGCAATAAAGTCACCTGGAGACGGTGCGCAACGGCTTAACCCGTCCGTGTCGCACATGGTCCATAACAACGTTCTGCCCCTAGATTTTTTCTTGATTTTATTTTTTATACTTTTTGTTGCCATTGATACCTGGTAATCATTTAGATCAAGTCACCCATTCTTCTTTTGTTTCTGAATGGTGTCCAGAACAACTAGCAGAGATGTAAAACTTGGTTAGGAAAGGTAAGCTGTCATTGCCAACTCCTCAAACACGCTGGTGTTTTGAAAAACATGGTTTGTTCTATGAAGCAATCAAGCTTCAATGTATTGTAGAGAATATTTGCTTTTTAAAAAAGCTTTAAAGTTCAAATAAATAGATAAAGATTTTTATTTCTGAAAATTCAGTGTAGTCAGATTTTTTGTTCTGTTTTCTGCAGTAAGTTGTGACCAACTTTACAGGTCAAGAGGATGGATTTGCAAAGAAAATGTTAACAAAGTTTTGTAGATTCAAAGAATCTACTTTGAAAAGATGGAAGACCTCTCCAAACCAAATGTCATGTCTCTGGAAATGGTGTTTGCCACCAAATGATAATAGATAAAAGGGAACACATACCCTACTCAGGAACATGCTGCCAGGGTTGGTGTAACACAGAAGAACAATATAGAAAATATAAAAAAAATGCAACATGCTGATATTTTCCTAACTCCTCTCTATATCAGCGTGGGCTGCAGTACAGTAGACATTGCAGCTGGTTTTTAAAGGCAGGTAAGAGGTCAGTTGCGCTCCATAAGAAAACGTGGAAAAAATGATCAGGATTTGACAGACGGTCAACACTGAGCAAGAGCTGTTGAAATTTTTGGGGAGCAGTTGTGGGCCTTAGCACTTCTCTAGACATCCTCGAGCACTTTTTAACAGCTTCTCTCGTGGCGAGTAAAGTCATGTGCTGTCTGCCTGGCTGAATCTCAATAAGAGAGAGGAGCTCCCTGGAGCTCACTGCTACTATTGGTGTTGGACACATTATGGCGCTAAAAGATATGCCTGCTGTCAAAACTATTAACTGTCTGATGTTTTAGTCTGGTTTCAAACATCATATCCATCTACCCCAAATGCTGTTTCACAGAAAGTCTGACTTTGCACCTCCTTACTTATCCTGTTTCATAAACAGTGCATTTCTCACATTCCTACCAAGGATGTTGTCGATTTTCAAAAATATTCATATATCCCTCAATACAGAGGACCTTCACAAGGCCTAGCCCCCTGTATTACTTTTCTAAGTCAGTTCCATGCATTGAAATTAACATCTTAGGTTTCTTGAGCTAGAGGATATTGCATGAACTCTGGTCATTAAAGGAATGTTCCACCAATTCTGAAAATGTCAGTATGGCAGACTGAAACAGGGTAGGAGGTTAATGCTGTCTTGGGGCTGTTTTGACACTAACAGTGTCAGGGTTAAAGCTTTCAAGGCATTTTATAATGCTTTTCCTTTTTCTACCAATATACAACAGCTTATTAGCCTTTAATTAAGAGCTCCTTGAAATGTTAAAATACTCAGAACACCTAAAGAGTTAAAATATGGAATACATATCATATGAAGCATATAAAGACAGTCAGAAACTTCTTTAGATCTGTCCTTCACAGGTCATGCAGAGATTTGAACATGGAATCTCAGTGATGGGATGCATTTTTTAGGCCACCACCCAAACACTCAAGGCAAAATTTGACCTCTGTGTTAAAGGAATAGTTTACTCCAAAAATTAAAATTCTTTGAAAATGTATTTACCCTCATGTTTTTATTTTTTCTGTGGAACACAAAAGGAGAGCTCTTGCATACAGTGACATTTCGATGGCTGTCAAGTTCCAAAAATGACAATAAAGATGGCAAAAAAAATAAAATAAATAAATAAAAAAGAAGAAGAAAAACACCATAAAAGTAGTTGTGTGTATTCCAAGTCTACAGCCATTCAGTGGGTTAGTGTAGGATTCTACCCATTCATTTGTATGGTATACGCAAATGGTGCAACATGATCACACAGGAAGTCGGCATGTTGTTTCCGAAACTTCCAGTACCCTAGGATCGGCCACATTATGCCGACTCACTGACAAGTGTCATCTCCTATCAGTCATTTTTTAATTGGCTCATCAGTGTGTTGCGTCAGCAGCGTGGAAGACCCGAGTGCGGATCCCTCATTGAAACCAGGAAGGAATCGTGTTTGCATAATCATTGACGAGCGTGATTCAAGTGTTTCATTTTTCCCTCTAATATTACATTTTTACTCCACTGATGATTAGGTTTAGGCTTGGGATTTTGGTTGGGGGGTTCAGTTTAAAAAATATGCATTCCTTTTCATATATTACAGCATGTTTAGCTTAAAACAACTCTCTTCATAACTCGCTTTTGGTGCCCCTCCGTGGACATTTCACCCAGAAAATGGAGCACTTACCGCTTTGTCCACTGGGGGCAATGTTTTGAATTTCATTAAGCACAGGTCGATTTTAGCTAAAGAAAAGTCACCTACTGTCTGTCGGTCTGAAAGGTGACTGCTGTCGTAAAACACGTTTGACTGTTACACTTTCTCCAATAGTAGAACCACAGAGGTTATCTCCTTATTTATAAGACGATCTCTGCTGTTGTGTTCGGTTACTACACATGTGAGTGCCAATTATGTAGACACATTTTTCATGAAACAATACGTCAATCTTATTTTTGCGAAATGAGAAAAGTAGACAAGCTTCCATACTAAAAGAGAAACATGGGTGAAATTTCATATTCTTTGATTAAGTTGAAAACACCACAGTGACGTGAAAAAAATTATATTTTACCATGGCAAGCCTTGGACCCATAGCATGTCTGTGTATTGTGTGGCTTGGAGAATACAGCCATAGAGCAGCATCATATCCATGTACAACACTTTGTTATTTGAGGAGCTGGTGGTGTGTTTATTCTGTGTTATTGCTGTGCTTATGAACAGTTTTCCATTTTTCTACCTGAATTTGTCTGCTTTTAAGAAGGTAACATTAAAAATAACATTCTTGAGCGCTTTTACAGATTGTGACAGGTGACCAGATAGTTGGCTGTGGCACTATGGTCATAAAAGTTTGTGATTATATTACTATAAATTATAGACATAGACACTGTATATATTAGCATATATTTTAAATGCTAAATGGTGCGGCCTGTTCCATGAGGTAGATTGCTGGCATTAGAATTAGTATTCCACGCATGTAGGCACCTCATTGTTTTGTTTTCAGGGGCTAATGAAAGGTGGTTGAAGTATCGTAGTAGCGAGTACTGATACAGTACAGATGGTGAAGATGCAGATCTGATGCATCTGGGTATCTTTGGTAAGTTTATTTGCATGTCATTTAAACTTAAAAAAATTTAGTTTACAATGATATTCAATATTTCATTGACTAGGAATGGGAATCATAAGGGGTTCCAATTCTGATTCCACTTCCGAGACAACTCTGGTAAGTAAGCCATTTGTTGGCTGATTTTCCCGAAAAGTGTAAACACTGTGGCTCTGTGGCACTATCAAACAAAACATTGCTCTGTTTGTTTGAGCATCCCAACCAACCTAACGCAGCATTATTGGCTCAACCAATGGAATTAAATTTGGGCTGGGCTAATTGTTAGTCTGACCAATGGAAGTTTTAATGCTTTTTAGGAAGCACGGGTGCGTATTTTTGTAGCTGCATGTAACTTGCAAAAAAATAAAAAAATAAAACATGCAACAGAAATCCACTGCTGAATAGCAGCAGAAGAATCACTGGTAAAGTATTGTTCAGTGTTCCGTCCACATCGCCAAAAGAATGCAGAATGTCAAGAAAGTCATTAATGGAACCAAACATCATGAAAATTATTGTGTTCCAGTATGATTTTTTTAAACAATCAGTTATATAAATCGATGCAAATAAATTTTATTTTGCTGCTTTTTATAAGAGCATTCTTCACTATCTACTCTCTCACACAGTTTCTCGTAATGACAAGCCAGAGCAGATTGCCAAATAGTTCTTGTTTGCCTGCAGTCATCTTTAGAAATGAGGTAGAGGACGTCAATAGGACATTCTACAGCGCCCATGATGCCTGATTTGATTCATAGAGCAGTGCAATGCCCTTATTTTTGTTGTTGTCAGTCTTCGTTATGCAGCTTTGAACCTGTTACATGATGCAGTGGTGCATCAATTGGCAGAGCTCACAGCTTTGGCAAATGTAATAAAATACAGATATTTTGAAAGACTGATTCAAATCATGGTTTAGCACCTGTTTCAAGAGAGTCAGTGGAGTGGCAATGTTTGTGCTCAGTATCAACTTCAAAAGCAGGGATTGTAGGGTTGGGCAAGTTTAAATAGTGCAAGTCCATGCAAAAATCTTAGTAAATCCAAATTGTGACTGAGCCAATCTGCACAAGCATTTATGATAGCATTTGGCATTAATTTTAACAGATCAGACAGAGAAACTGCGTAACGCATGAAATTGTTTATAAGTAATGATTGTTTGTATGATATCCAATATACACAATTTTGCCAATGATGTGCATAAACTCTCACATTCACATTATTTTGATTGCATATAGGGATGTCAGGAGAATGGTCACATCCCCTCTCTGTTTGTCTTGACTTTATATGATAGTAAATTTGTGTATTGTCTTTTACGTCCATGCTAAACATGTATGTAAACATCTGTTTTGTCAGATCTCCACACTGAGGCTAAATGTCAGACGATAGCGCACTTTAATGAAGATGACGTACAGTGTTGCAATGTTTTGACAGTGAATGACGTGAGCACAAAACCACAAACTGGCTTGTTGCAAGCCTGCAGAGTGGTCCTCGGGGACACACACGAGTGATTTTACTGAGCCAGAGATATGTCATTATAGCCCTGCTTATTTTGCATTCTGTGCCATGCTGCCAAAACTGGACAGAAGGCAAGACAGTAAACCCTTATACTCAGTAGCGATATAGAACGAGTTTGCACAGCGATATTATTTCCATGTGCATGTTCACACTATGCTTTTATATAGACCCCCAGGTGCCTTAAATGTGGCACAACCGACGCTGTAAGTGTGCCATGTGTTGCCCCTTCACATTCCTCAGCTCATTTGTAACTAGTGTCAGTGGGAAAATCCAGATTTTTGAAATATTGCTGGCTGGAGCCGTACCCCATGGAATCACTGGAGAGTCAACACAGGGCCTGTAGTGTGCTGTGCGCTCTGTAATTAAAGGCTGCTATAGTGCAGGAATACTGAGGTGAAGTTTGTCCCACTCAGCTGAGGATATTTCAAGCAGTGCATTACACTGACTGGGCTGTGGGGAAAGTTCCAATCCTCTGAATCTTCCTATTTATGGGACACTTTGTGACTTTTTTAAAAACCTCTGTTTGCTTGCTTGTTTGTTTATTTATTTTTGACCTCCTCGCTCCATGGGAAAATATTTCGTACCTCAGACTGTTTGACTGGGTCAAAGAGAAGTTATTCTATGGTACTTGCGTGCTTATGCTTACATAATTTAATAAATGCCGGATTCAGTGTCCATGTTCTGGTAAAGCTGGCCAATGGCATAAAGGTCATAATTGATCTTAAAAGAACAGCGCTGATCACTTTCTCAGATCGAGAATATAATACCTTAATTGGCGTGTTTGATTCACGGCCTGTAAAACTCTTATGAGAACACAGTGCACAGAACGAGTCGTTGTTGGTGGTAACTTTGCCTGCAGAGGTCTCTCGCCTGCCACGGACCCTTTTTACATTTCAGGGTTTGGAACGCAGAAGTAAACTATAGCATAGTAAACTACTATACAGGTACATGGGATGACATAGCAAATATTATTTTTGCGTTCCTATTTGCTCCAACAGCAAAAGAAAAAATCCACTGTTACGTTTACACAACTTTCAAAACAGGAACAAAATACAGATAGCTGGATTATGGCAATCAGAAGGGAGAAAGATGCCAAATGTACCGTCACTCCCTCAGCAGCTTTATTTGAAATCCCATTGCAACAGTGGTGACTAGTTTTTTTATTATTATTATTAATTAATGCCAAATATAGTGTTATAAATGTACATTAAATGGTGTAAAATTTGAAAACGTAAAGTTATTTAATAAAAGTTCATACCGTCATGTCATATCGACAGCATTTGTGGCATAAAGTTGATTACCACAAAAAATTATTTTGACCCTCCTTTTCTTAAAAAAAGCAAAAATCTGGGTTACAGTGAGGCACTTACAATGGAAGTGAATGGGGCCAATTTTTGGAGGGTTCAGAGGCAGAAATGTGAAACTTAGGATTTTATAAAAGTACTTACATGAACTCTTTTGTAAAACTCAGGTATTGTTTGAGCTGTAAAGTTGTTTAAATTGTTGTTCTTACAGTCATTTTAGGGTTTTTAGACTAAATCGTCATGGCAACGAAGTTGTAAAATTGTAAATAACTTCACACAGAAAAGGTTAGTAAGCAGTTTTATCACACTAAAATCATGTTAACACATGTTGTTTATGTTTTGTGGCTATACTTTTGAAACAGTATGTTAACATTTATGGATTGGCCCCATTCACTTCCACTGTAAGTGCCTCACTGGAACCCAGATTTTTTGCTTTTTCTTAAAGAAAAGGAGGGACAAGTCGAGATATATTTTGTGGTAATCAATATTATGGCACAAATGCTGTCAATTGAACTTAACTTGCATTGAACCCGGAATATTTCTTTAAGGCTGAAATGTGTCATCACAGTCTGTGGACATGGTCTATTATTGTGTTGTGTTTTGAATGACAAGCCACTCTGTCCATTTTCGTTCCTTTTGCAGTGGTCATCATGTGCGCTAAGGCGGACACCGTGCGAGAGATCATGCTGGCTGCTCATCGACACAAATTAACCAGTGGCAGCCACATCTTCTTCAACATCGAGCTTTTCAACTCCTCTTCTTACGGTAAAGTGCAGTGCTCACATTTCTTCACTTGTGTTGTGCACTTATTACAAAGCTTATTTCCATTCTCAAGATGTGCCATAATCAGGCCAGATTGTCCTACTGTGACCCTGGAGCACAATGAGGCTATCTGCACTGTGAACTGAATAAGAGGCCCAGCTCTTCTGCTTGATAGAGATTACATTGAAGAGATGCAGTCTATGAAACATTTGGCTCAACGCAATAGTGCCTGGATAATGTCTGGCATGCAGGTCATCAGGATGTTCCACAGATGTTCCAGTGCATATCTAAAAACCCCATTGTTGCAGCAAAAGTAATGCAGATATTCCAGGCCAAACATAAATCTATCATTATCTTGAGAAATTTACTTTCCTATAGCAATCTTGGGGTACAGTATGTTCCAGTTTCATTTTTAAAATGAATAGTTCACCCCAAAATGAAAAGTTTGCATAATTTACTCACCATCATGTCATTCTAAACCTGTATGTTTCCTTTGTTCTGTGAAACACAAAGGATAACATTTTCAGAATGCTTTTTTCTCTACACTGAAAATGGATGTCAAGCTTTAAAAAGGACAGAAAAGTACCATAAAATTAGTCTGCTTGGCTTAAATTCCATCTCTTCTGAAGCCATAGTTTAGCCACATTATAGTGTGAAATATAGTGCACAAGCATTTCTGGGAAGTACTTGTAATTTGATTAGATTACATTTTCAAATATTTGTAATCAGATTACAATGACTTTTTATGGATTGCATTATTAGATATGAATCAGGCAAAAGTAGTAAATTGTTCATAATTTATTGATACCTCTTAGTCATCTTTTTAAATAATAAATTGTTTTTATTCTAAATTGCACCCACAAACCTTATACTAGCCTCCAGCCATAATTACACTGAAGATGAATTAGTTTTAGTTTTATGAATTGCTTTTGTACTCGGATTCAAAAATGTACATGAATGCTTTTGTGACAACTTTTTAGAATTTTTTTCTGTTTTTTGTGATGATTCACAAATATTATCTTTTATCACACATGGATGGCGTTTGAAATGCCAAAATTTCTGGAGCAAGAACATTTTAGTGCCTTTTTAAAATTTACTCACAAACAGACAAATGCAGAGTTAAAAACATACACAAAAAATCATATCAATTCTCATATTTTGATCCATAAAGAAAGTTTTCTTTAATGCATTTAAGCAATATTGTCAAAATGGTACAAGTTTATTCTACTTAAATGTATGTGACAACAAATAAACAAGAATTAGATCAGAAGTAATCCAAAAGTAATCCAGAACAACCAGATTAGATTACTTAAAATGTAATCCAAGTGGTGCTTTTGTTGTCCTTGTTGGAGCTTGACAGCGCCTGGTTACCATCCGCATTCATTGTACAGCAAACAGCAGCTCAGACATTCTGCTTTACTCCTTTTGTGATCCACAGAAGAAAGACATACATGAGGGTAAGTAAGTGGTGACAGAATTTTCATTTATGGGTGAATTACTCTTTTAAATTACAAAAAACATGAATTGAGTTGTTTTTATTACAATAAAAACATAATTATTTTACAGGGGACGGATCCTGGAAGAGAGGAGACAAATATGACAATGATGCCAAGGCTGCCTACAGCTTTCTCAATACTGTAACATTACTTAGGTCCACCAAGCCAGAGTTTGAGGAGTTCTCCTTGAAAATGAAAAAGTCACTACAGCTATCGGACATCCCTGTTTGTGAAGACTGCAGTGCTGTACGTGAGTCTTTGAAATAAAATTACTGCATACAATGTTTAAAAGTCACTTTAAAAACGTAACGATTTTGTTAATATGCTAATCAAATGGCATGTTATATTGGTCTGGTCCTTGCAAGTATAAATTCCTGGCAACATTTTCTTATCTATTTCATAATTGATAAAGCACTAATTTCTCTGTGGTGGTTGAAGTTTAGAAAAAAACATGCAATAGAGACTAACCTTAACATTTTAAACTGTGAAACTGCATTGTAAACACCATCCCTTTTTGTCCCAAACTGGAAATATATAAGCAAATCAGTCTGTCAATCAAATGCAACAAAGCAACTTTAATGCCTGCAATTTCATCCATTTTTAATATACAGAGAGCAGCTAATTAAATTAATCACCCAGTTTAAAGTCAGAATACAGTACAGTCACTCTTTAAGTGCTTTTGAATGGAGTGACTTGGCGATCCATACAGGCCCCACATGAATACTTGTGGAGGCACCATATTTTGGTCAGGCTCTTTGTCCTCAGCATGTCAGCTTCCTTTGAAAAGCCATCAGAGCTTTTCTAGGGAAGGCTGTGAGAGCTGTCTTTCTGAAACAAACAATTGTGGATGAATCGAAGTGCCAAGGTTAATAACCTTAGTGGGGGCCCTGCCACTTTTGAGTGGCTCAGTTGCTGCATCAACAGTGGCCACAAAAATGCTTGAGCAGGACCTTTATGGGGGACCATCATCATATGGAATGAAAAGTATTCAGACAAAGCCCATTCTCATTGCAAATACAAATGTCAAGACTTCAGTGTGCCGAGCACAATTATTTCATGGTACAAGTACACTTCTGACAGAAGCCTTACCTGACGAAATTACAGGCGGATGTGATATTTCACAAACTTCTAGGGCCATACCACTTATTTTCTTTTCAGTCCAATACCAAGTACTATCAAGGCAAATATACTTATACGCCAGTACTGTTTAAAGGGATAATTCACCCAAAAATGGAAATTCGCTCATCATTTACTCACACTCATTCCATCCAAGATGTGTATGACTTTCTTTCATTTGCTGAACACAAACGAAGATTTTTAGAAGAATATTTCAGCTCTGTAGGTAGGTACTGTATATGACTAGCTATATAATAGGTGTGGGAGAGAAACAAATCAATATTTATGTCTTTTTAAAAAAATGTTTACTATAAATCTATAGTTATAGTAAAAAAGGATTGAAATATTGATCTGTTTTTTACCCAGAAGTGATTGCATCGCTTCAGAAGACATAGATTAAACCACTGGAGTCGTATGGATAACCTTTATGTGATTTTTGGAGCTTGAAATGTCTGGTCACCATTCACTTGCATTGTATGGACCTACAGAGCTGAGATATTCTTCTAAAAATCTTCGTTTGTGTTTAGCAGAAGAAAGAAAGTTATACACATCTGGAATGGCATGAGGGAGAGTAAATGATGAGAGAATATTCATTTTGGGGTGAACTATTCCTTTAAATTTATGAATTTTTGCAAATTCTTGGGATAAAATGGGTAATTTTAAATACTAAAATTAAAAATTATTAGACTTCTGTTTTGTTTAACCTTATGAAAAATAACCATGGTTTTACTATGGTTACCACTGATCTTTATATATTATAGATAAGTGACAGTTACCATGGTTTAACTATGCTATTTGTAGTAAAACCATAGTAACCACAAAACTATCCATAGTTACTATAGTCATGGTTACTGCAATATTACTATAGTAAAACTATGGTTACAATATGGTTACTACAGTATTACTATAGTAAAACCATTGTAAATATATCAAAACCATGGTTTCTGCCAAAAAACATGATTACTGCAGTCATAGTTACTACAATATAACTATAGTTAAAGCATGGTTACCGGAAACAACAAACAAGGTTACAGACATAGAAAGTACTGGCATCGTTACTAAAATATTACTATAATAAATAAATAGTTTCTGCCATAAACCATGGTTAATACAGTCATGGTTACAACAATATAACTATAGTAAAACCATTGTTAATTTTCATAAGGGTATAATTTATTAACAACAGATACAGAACATTATCAAAGTTTTAACAACTTTTAATTTCAATAAACTTACAAACAAACCTGTCAATAAGAAATATCACGTTTAAATTTGTACTTATTTAGTGTGAATTAACTCCAGATGCTGCTTGTTTTTCTGTCATTACCTCAGCCAAGCTCTGCTCCCTCTGTTTGAATGAGCGCTCTCTGTGACTGCTTGTGTCTTTCAGCAGTTCTCGCACTGTGATGAGCTGAAGAAGAAATAGGTCCAATCCTATGCAACCATTTGCTAATATATCCTTCTTTTTTTTTCCCACTTTGAAGCTTTTGATATGCATTGATTTTTATGGTAGCTAATAGTAATATCACATGTTAAATTTTTTTATTTAATATCGTTATTTTTATATGAGGAATGATATTCTCAATATAACATCAGTATCGGAAGTATCGATACTTTAGGATTGGTCCGCCCATCCCTACAAACTTGGCCTTTTCTTTGTACTTTACTTTGTACAAACTGCCGCTTGTAGCATCTGCTCAGTTTTCATACTGAATTAATGAGCTGGATGAAGAATGCTCACTTTATTCATTAAGGAAGGTGATATGTTTTTGGAATTGGCATACAGTGAGTGGTGTTCTTATGAGCATTCACACAGATTTTAGCAATTCATACTCACTGCCAACAAATGCAGCCATACGTATGCAAAGAGCCCCCAATATACGTAAATCTGCTGGAGAAATGATAGTTTCCACTGTTAAATACTAGAATGTCATGTAGCTCTTTAAAAGATCTTTAAATATGGACATTTTAAAACTTCTCTGTTTTAGATCCAAAAGCACTTTAACTCCTTAGCTACTTTAAAATATTACACAGTGTCTGAACAAATGCAAGGTATTTTTATGCACTGATGACCAGTAGGTGGGTGTGTTGGATTACCACCCAGTCATTAGATACACGTTTTATGGTTTAATGAATAACAGCACAAGTGTTTGATTAGATTTCTCCAAAGTTTCTTCCATAAATTGAAAGCCTTTGCAAAATAACTGTAAAAAAAGTTTCGAAATGATCCTCGAAACAAGCAACATTCTTTAGCATCATTAGCTGTTTTCCTTATCTGTTCAAAAGAAGCACACCCTAAATTGGGTCAGACTGACACGTTATTTTATCTTAGTTAGTAATAGTTGTCATCTGTTGGCCCTCAGGTTTATCTCTTACTTATTTTATTCTAATTTAGTCTCGCCCCTTGCTGTGCGTCACTGCGGGTGATCAAGTTGCAGCATGACAAAAGCCAATGAAGCAAAATTAATCAAGAAATTCTATTCACACAGATTTAGCATTTGTAAAATACCTACAGTTGAAGTCAGAAGTTTACATAAACTTAGGTTGAAGTCATTAAATCTAATTTTTAACCACTCCACAGATTTCATATTAACAAACTATAGTTTTGGCAAGTAATTTAAGACATCTGCTTTGTGCATAACATGAGTAATTTTTCCAACAATTGTTTACAGACAAATTGTTTCGTTTTTAATTGACTATATCACAATTCCAGTGGGTCAGAAGTTTACATACACTAAGTTAACTGTGCCTTTAAGCAGCTTGGAAAATTCCTGAAAATGATGTCAAGCCTTTAGGCAGTTAGCCAGTTAGCTTCTGATAGGCTAATTGGAGTCAATTGGAGGCGTACCTGTGGATGTATTTTAAGGCCTAACTTCAAACTCAGTGCCTCTTTGCTTGACATCATGGGAAAATCAAAGGAAATCAGCCAAGACCACAGAAAAAAAAAATTGTGGACCTCCTCAAGTCTGGTTCATCCTTGGGAGCAATTTCCAAATGCCTGAAGGTAACACGTTCATCTGTACGAACAATAGTACGCAAGTATAAACACCGTGGGACCACGCAGCCATCATTCCACTCAGGAAGGAGACACATTCTGTCTCCTAGAGAAGAATGTAGTTTGGTGTGAAAAGTGTAAATCAATCCCAGAACAACAGCAAAGGACCTTGTGAAGATGCTGGAGGTAACAGGCAGACAAGTATCTATATCCACAATAAAACAAGTCCTATATTGACATAACCTGAAAGGTTGCTCATCAAGGAAGGAGCACTGCTCCAAAACTGCCATAAAAAAGCCAGACTACAGTTAACAAGTGCACATGGGGACAAAGATCTTACTTTTTGGAGAAATGTCCTCTTGCCTGATGAAACAAAAATGTAACTGTTTGGCCATAATGACCATCATTATGTTTGGAGGAAAAAGGGCGAGGCTTGCAAGCCAAAGAACACCATCCCAACCATGAAGCATAGGGGTTGCAGCACTATGTTGTGGGGTTGCTTTGCTGCAGGTGGGACTGGTGCACTTCACAAAATAGATGGCATCATGAGGAAGGAAAATTATGTGGATATATTGAAGCAACATCTCAAGACATCAGCCAGGAAGTTAAAGCTCAGTCACAAATGGGTCTTCCAAATGGACAATGACCCCAAGCATACCTCCAAAGTTGTGGAAAAATGGCTTAAGGACAACAAAGTCAAGGTATTGGAGTGGCCATCACAAAGCCCTGACCTCAATCGGATAGATAATTTGTGGGCAGAACTGAAAAAGTGTGTGCGAGCAAGGAGGCCTAAAAACCTGACTCATTTACACCAGTTCTGTCTGGAGGAATGGGCCAAAATTCCAGCAACTTATTGTGAGAAGCTTGTGGAAGGCTACCCAAAATGTTTGACCTAAGTTAAACAATTTAAAGACAATGCTACCAAATACTAACAAAGTGTATGTAAACTTCTGACCCCACTGGGAATGTGATGAAAGAAATAAAAGCTGCAATAAATCATTCTCTCTACTATTATTCTGATATTTCACATTCTTAAAATAAAGTAGTGATCCTAACTGACCTAAGACAGGCAATGTTTTCTACGATTAAATGTCAGGAATTGTGAAAAACTGAGTTTAAATGTATTTGGCTAAGGTGTATGTAAACTTCTGACTTCAGCTGTATCTGTTCATGTATGTATAATCCAATAACAGCTTCTCTAATCATGTGATTTAGCAATTTATGGTAAAGTTTCAGCTAATGAGATTTTAATGCTTTGCAACTGACTCTAAGGTGTATAGTTTTTGTCTGGACTTGTAAAGAACTGCTTCAAAGTTCAAACAATTCAGCCTGAAAGGATGGACAACTAAGTGACTGAGAGGCATTCATTAGGGAATATCAAACTCAATGCACTAGACTGCATATAAACGTAAGGCCACCCATGATTGCTTTTTCCTTATCAACGACCCTTATCTAAAACAAGATATGCAGTCGACTGCTTTGCTGACCATTAAGGAGACCAAAACCACCTCACAGTATCTGAACAAACTGTGGCCGATTGGCTGAAGTGATACAAACAAAGGAAGTCACAAACATATTACAGACAGTTCGTTCTGCTTCAATCATCTCTGTTTGATCAACAACGGAGAGTGTCACTGAGTTCAGAACAGATACTGTCACACACAAGATTATGATTTTCATATCTCACAAGAGTCTTTGATTTGTTATCTCATTGCTCTACTAAATAAACTTTAATTCTGTTGCAAGGTTTAGAGAAAGCTTGTTCACAGTGTAATATTTAGAAAGAGAGCATAGCATCTTACAGTAAATGTTCTGGTCTGGTCTTTCTATCATTGCAGCATTCCTGGTAATGACAGTGAGACAGTGTGTAGGTAATTCACACACAGGTGAGGAAACTTACATGCGGTTGCTCATTTTAGTGCCGGAGCCTGAAGTTAATCAGCCCAAATAAACAGGAACAGGCTTATTGGTAAAAACAGTAAGTCCAGTGAGCTCTGAGGATGAGTTACATTCACACTAATGATACACGTTTAATCACCACAGTCGGTTTGTGCCAGTGTATGGAGTTCTTCCCGAGTTCTCTCTCCCCCAATCAATATGGAGGGATATAACAGACAAAATAAAATAAATAAATGATATTATAAAATATATAAATATTAGTGCTGTCAGTCGATTACATTTCTAATTGCGATTACAGTAATCACATTTTCATTGGTAATCACCAAGTGCTGAAATTTGACTCTACTGTATATATACTTCTTTTACTGTCAAAATGTATTTATTTCCTTCTTAGGAAAGAAAAGAAAACAAAATGTAACAACAATGCTTTACTAACATTTTTCAGCCTTCCACAGTATAAAAATAGAAATGCACTAAAATAGCACCAAAGCAAGTAACATAGAACGTTTCCCAAAATCTAGGTGGGAGGATGACTAACTGAAAGAACTAATCCCTATAGGTTGCGTATTCATTGCAATGCGCATTTAATCTCTTAAACCCTCATCTTCCAAAATATTAATCGGCTGGCAGACTGTGGCTATCTACTTTGGATTTCTAATTCATATGATTTGCATCAGGGTGCCGCTTTTAACTCCACATGAAAAGTGGTGCAGACAGTGGCCATGTCTGGAATGGCATACTACCTACAGTATACTACTCTTACTGCTTCTTTCATATCTATGTATGGCTCAAATAGTAAGAGTAGTATGGTAGTATGCCAGTTCGAAAACGACCAGCATCTTGTTCTGCTTCTTGCACTGGCATTGACCACATAATGATACTTCATCCAAATTGTCCAGTAATCATTAGCTGACACTTCCAAAGCTTAGCAGCAATGGGTACAAAGTTGAAATTATTTGAACTTTGAGCAGTACTCCAACAAGCTGCGCTGTGGTCCCTCATCAGTGCCATATATTGTGTTTGGCTTGTACATGATATATATATATATATATATATATATATATATATATATATATAATTATATTATAATAAAAAATGTAATAAAATTAAATATATCACAAAATGTCAATAAATAAAATTTACAACGAAATGTCAACATAAATAAATAAGGTAAAAATAAGTTTGTTTAATGAAAAATTAAGAAAAAAATGAAAATGAAAAAATATGAAAATTATGAAATGTGCCATGAACTATGATATAGCTGATTAAATTAATTAATATATTAATTAGTTAATAATTAAATATGTCTTGAAATGTGGCAATCAATAAATAAAAATACAATGAAGAGTGTAAATAACAATGTATTTATTAATGTTAAATGTATTTATGTAAAATGAAAAGCTACATGAAATATGCCTTGAAATGTAATATAGCATGAAACACACATACTTAAAATGAAAATTATCACTTTTACCCATGAAAGTTAAAAGCTAAAATGATTGGCTGAATATTTCTCAGAGACCTGTCTGCCAGTTTGTCCATTTTATTTCTCCATACTGTTCTTTGTATCATACACAGTTTTTAAAAAAAAAAAAAAAAATTATTTTTATTTTTTATGATTATTTCATAAGAAATCCCTTTTTCATTTAAAGGGTCTATAAACTGTTATGGAGAACCACAAATCCCAATAAGGTTAACAGACCTTTTAGACAGCCTCTGAGACCTTGCCTTCTATTAAAATAATAAAAATTGAATCAAAATGTCTTTTATATCCCTTTCATATGACATTCTTGAACTGAGGTGGCATCAGTTTTACACAAACTGTTACCAATAGTGCCTGAACTTAAATATCAGTGAGCTTTGTTTCGCAATGAGAAAGCATGACATTTTTTTAATGTGGAATGTCCAGTCCGATACATTGTGTTGCTGAATTGCAAGCTGTGCACTGTATGAAAACACGGTGGGGTTTGTTATGCTCTGAATGCTTGGAGATTTCACCTCTGTTCATGCTTCCAAAAATGAATATGTATATAAACAGTCATATGACTATATCAGCTTTTCCTGCTGTTTCACTCTTAGTAGGCAGTTGAGGGTGAATGTAAATATACAGTAATCTTGGCAAATGGTTATCCAATCTCCCCTGGGCAGCTGACTGACTAAACCCTGGGTTTTACTATTGTTTGCCCTGGGCAATACAGCCCAGCCAGGAATGAACCATTAATACGTATCATAACATGAGCATCTAATAGTACATGCTTTTCAGTATTCATGGCAGTTGTGGAGCCTTATTATTTTTTAATTAGTTAACATTTTATTGAACAGCACAGTGCTGTTTATCTGTCATGTTTATGGATCATCATCTTATTCACGTTTGATGTGAGAAGATGCTGTTCAATTGTTTGTTCATATGTTGTTCAATAAAAACATGTAGACACACAAAGATGTATGAGCCGTCAACTTTCCTGCACCCTGAAGAAGCTTCTTGGCTCCTCGTGTGTCATCTTTATAATATTATATATAGTGAATATTACATTATGAACATAGAATTCAAAATATGAAATTATTGATCTAACCCTTAAAAATTACTTTTGTTGATGTAACCTGATTTTTCAGCTTGATTAAGTCAGATTAAATGTCATTTTGACTTGAATAAAACCATTAAATTGAGATGTTACCACAGGAAGTAAATGTTTTAGGGTACCTGACAAAACATTTTTGTAGATGCTCTGACATGACAACTACAAATTTTAAGGCTGCACTGATGCTGCATTTGATACTTGTGGTGTAGATGGATCAGAGCTGGAATATTTTGGTTGGACTTTTTTCGGCATTGCCTCTTTACACTGAATTTGGATCCAGCAATCTATTCAGAGCAGTCTTAGTTCCACTGTGTAAAGACGCCTTTGGATTCCTTGCTAAGCATTTCTTCATCATGTGTATGCACACATAAAGGCTAGAATTAATTGCCACTTTTCATTTTTCCACTGAACGGAGCTAATGATAGAGTGAGGCAGCTGTTCATCTTTACTTGTCTTTGAAAGCGTTTGTGTCTCTCTGAAAAGCGAACATTTTTCTGGTTGAGAAATCACTGCCTTCACCATGGGTTCATCAGATCTTGCTCTTTGATACATTGCAGGTCAACATGTTTATGGAGGGTTTCCATGATGCTTTGCTTCTTTACGCAATTGCCTTGCGTGAGGTGATGAGTAATGGTCTCACGAAAAAGGATGGAATTGACATCACGCACAGCATGTGGAACAGGACCTTTGAAGGTAATTCAGAAAAAAAAAAGCAAAATACCCACCTTTTACTATGGAATGGTCAAACTGGACTGTGAATAATTTGCATTTTGTAGAAAAAATTAAACAGCAACTGAAGATGTGAAATGCAAATATTTACTGAGGGAAGTGTGAGGTTTGACTTTGATTTAGTTAAATCAGGAGTCTTCAAAAGGGTAAGTACTGCAAGGGGTTGGCCAGCTATTGAGCTTATTCACAGTGGTGCCACCTTTGATCACCATCTCTTCAATGACGTGCACTGTATAAAGTTATCAAAAAGCTCCTAGATCACATCTAATTTTTCACAAGTCATGTTGTCTGTAGTTTTGACTACTGAAATTTCTTGGAAATATTTAGATTTTTTTTATGTTTCATCAGTGGAACGATCTAAAAACACTTTAAACAACCGTACAACCCATTGAAGAGACTGTACATCTATCCTTCACAGGCTCTTTGTCATTCCCATCAAAAATCAAAGATGGCTCTACATGGTGTGAATATTGTCTATTGTTTCATTTACTGTATTTATTTTTACATTATGTGTTAAACAAAAAAAATTATATTAAGTTAACTTCCACCAAAACTGAAGTTCACACAAACATAAAAACGTATTAAGTAATATTAAAATGTAATGTACAAGTATATGATCCTGTATATCATTAATGATTATTTCTATGGCATTGCAATGTAAGCATCTTAAAGTATGTAAATATATAAATATGGTTCGCAACTCTACGTTATTATAGGCCAGGCTTAAAATGCAACACTCAATATTAAATACACTTTTATATACACAACTTTTCTTTATCCAGCAAGGGGTCATTGGCCTAAAAAAGTTTGAAGATCTCTGTGTTAAATAGTTTAAGTCTCCGTGACGGAGAAGGTAATCAGTAAAATCAAACTCATCATTAATCAAGCCAGACCTTCTAATTAGCTTGTCTGAATGATGCACCAGCCAGACAGTGTCAGAATAAGATGATTACATGAGAAAATAAACACTACACTTGCTGAACCCTTGGGTTAATTATGCTGATTTTGCATGTGTGCATCTAGGGTAGTAGTGTAGCACTAAATTAAACAACCTAAGGCCCTTTATATGTTCACTGTATATTTATAAAAAACTGTCTGGTTACAGAAATGTAATATTCAAATAAAACCAAATGCATTAAAAGAGCTGCAGTTTTATGTATTAAAATTCAGGAGTATCTGCACAATTGTAACATGTAATATTACTAGCAATTAAGGGATTTGGAGCATTATAATAACAGTTTGCACACTTAGATTTTGTGTTATTACAGTTTAAATAAGCAGGTCTTGGATCATTAGTGTAAGCTATAAGTTCTTAGTATAAACTAAGCAAATAGTGTAAACTCAGTCATATTCAGATGTATTTTTAATACTTACATAAAATAAATGTAACAAGCTCTATGACAGTGCTTTCAATTGTTGACTCCCTGATTAGAGTTAGTAGGCTTGGTAAAATTTTTGTCCTTCCAAGAAAAGGACATCATATTAAGAATATTTTACGCTTTGATATTATTGTTAGAAAAATTAAAAGTCATACATATTTTGTTCATTATTAGGCAGAGGAATTGTAACACTTTGACCAAGTTACATTTTATGCACATTTCACCACATTTGCTTCATATTATTGTAGTTGTGAATAGAACGTTAGCCAGTGTTCTTGCCACTGTAATTCATTAAGCTTCCCTTACAAAATAAATGCTCAGACATGTCTGCAGGCCAGGCCACTCTCAATGAGCACACTAAGACAACTAAACGTGAAATAACAATGTCCGGCCAGAATCATCAAGAACAGGGTCATGTTTTCCTGTTAAATGAAATAATATTTTAAAAATGTCAAGAATTCAGGAACACAGATGTACAGATGAAATTACCATTTCTGCAGGCAAAGCCAACAAAAACGGCAAGAGGCAGATGAGATTTCCTTTTGTATTGCCCAACCGGAATTTGTCAACTCTTGCTGGTGTTTTCCTTGGAATGTCTGACTCTTCAAACTAATTAATTTTCTCATTCCTTACATTCTGTTATTCAGGCATTGCTGGCCAGGTGTCTATGGATGCCAATGGTGACCGGAATGGGGATTTCTCTGTCATTAGGATGACAGACCCAGAGGCAGGCACGCATGAGGTAAGAGAACTCATCATCATTTCTGTTTTCTTAAGGAATTAGAGTAAATAAATTCAGGACAATAATTGTACTATTTCCACTATATACATTAAAATATAAAACTAATATGCAGGGTTTTGTTATATACACTCACTTAGCACTTTATTAGGAATACTATGGTCCTAATAAAGTGCCCAACACGGTCTTCTGCTGTTGTAGCCCATCCGCCTCAAGGTTCGATGTGTTGTGCATTCTGAGATACTATCCTGCTCACTACAATTGTACAGAGTGGTTATCTGAGTTACCGTAGCCTTTCTGTGAGCTCAAACCAGTCTGACCATTCTCTGTTGACCTCTGTCATCAACAAGGCATTTCTGACCGCAGAACTGCCGGTCACTGGATGTTTTTGGTTTTTGGCATCATTCTGAGTAAATTCTAGAGACTGTTGCATGTGAAAATTCCTGGAGATCAGCAGTTACAGAAATACTCAAACCAGCCCGTCTGGCACCAACAATCATGGCACTGTCGGAATCATTGAGATCACATTTTTCCCCATTCTGATGGTTGATGTGAACAATAACTGAAGCTCCTGACCAGTATCTGCATGATTTTATGCATTGCACTGCTGCCACACGATTGGTTGATTAGATAATCACATGAATAAGTAGGTGTACAGGTGTACCTAATAGAATGGTACATAAGTGGATATCCATGTAAAGTGAATCAAAATCAAAGCTACCCTGCTAAAAAAAAAAACATCATAAACCAAGCTGATTTGCTGGTTTTAGCTGGTTTAAGATGTTCCCCAGACCGGCCAAGCTTGTGCTCAGCCCCTCTAAAATCAGCCAACCAGCTTGACAAGGCTGAAGACCAGCTAAGTCCAGAAAACCATTTTAGGCTGATTTTAGCTGTTTTTTGGGCTATATCATAGGAATCTTGTATCATATAAATAAAGGAACAGCACATTAGCTGGTATTGCAGAATAATATCTGAATGAAGTATGCTAACTTTTCTAAACAGATGTTAGACAATCACCATAATACCTGTCCTTTTATGGTTTCAGACTGTCATGAACTACTTTGGGACTAATAGAAGTTTCCAGATCGTGCCTGGCTTTAAGAGGGAATGGTTCTCTTTGCGAACAGCACCTCTACCCCCAAAACCGTCTGTCCCATCATGTAAATTACCTCTGCTGCTTTAAGACTTATACTATACTGTCAGTTTTGTAATAGGCAAGAATTGTTTGCAAAGAATACCCTAAATAATGCCAGACTATAATATCTGAGAGCAATGCATATATTGCACTTGGATGCAAAATACTGTATGTATATGTTTCCATTTGGCTACTCAACTAGTTGCAGATCAGAAAAATGGTTAGTTCTGAGAATAGCTAAAGCATCATTTGTTTGCAGATGCCATTTGATATTTTGTATCTAATACAAATTACATGCAGACATTTTAAGTGTGACTCAGGTGTCCCAAAGTGACTCTAACTACTTTTAGGGAACACTGTACATGGTTTAATTATAGTTAATTATTATGTATGAAATTTGTATATTATGTATACTGAAGATATTGTACAGTAAGTGTAAGTATAGATGTCCAACTTTTCTTACAAATGGTTTCATTTTCTTTCCTAAGCAGGTGGACTTGGTGTATCGGCAGTGACTGGGATAATAGTGGGGGGAATTCTGGGAACTGCTCTCCTCTTGGCATTCTACTTCTTTAGGTAACCATTGAAAACAGTGACAGTTTTCTATCTTTTTATTTTTCATGAAATAGGCCATTGGATGTTTGAAATCTTAAATTCCTGAAGAGCACCCATTAGTCTGGCAATCCAGAAATTCATATTCGGGCACTACCAGAATATTTAGAACTGTCTTCTCAAAACTCAGTTTTATTTCGATGGGGCTTAATGACCCTTACAAAAAACAATGGTCTGCATGAAAGTTACAACCCCAATTCCCAAAAGTTGGGACAGTATGAAAAATGCTAATAAAAACAAAAATGATTGATTTGTAAATTATAATCACCCTTTGTTATATTGAAAGCTCTACAACTACACATTATATGATGTTTTACCCTGTGAATTTCATTGTTTTATTTTTTAAATGTGCAGTAATTTCAAATCAGATGATTGCAATACGCTCCAAAAAAGTTGGGACAGTCGAGTGTTTGCCACTGTGAAACATCACCATTTGTTCTAATAACACTTATTAAGCATTTGGGCACTGAAAACACAAGTTTGTTAAGTTTAGAAAGTGGAATTTTCCCCCATTCATCCATTATATATGTCTTTAGCTGCACAATTGTACAGGGTCTTTGTTGCCGGATGGTGTGCTTCATAATGTGCCACACATTCTCAATTGGAGATGGTCAGGACTGCAGGCAGGCCAATCAAGCACCCACACTCTCTGCTTACACAGCCATGCACTTGAAATCCAGGCAGTATGTGGTTTGAAATTGTCCTGCTGGAAAATGCAGGGACGTCCCTGGAAAAGACAGTCTGGATGGCAGTATATGTTGCTCCAAAATTTGTACATAACTGTCTGCATTCATGGTGTTCTCACAGATGTGCGAGTTACCCATGCCATGGGTACTGACACACCCCTGGCCCATACAGACACTGATTTTTGGACCTGACACTAATAACAGCTTGGATGGTCCTTTTCTTCTTTGTCCCGGATAACACGATGGCTGTGTTTTTCAAAAACTTTTTGAAATGTGGACACTTCGGACCAAAAAACACAGTTTCACTGTTCTACTTTCCATCTAAGATGAGACCGAGCCCAGAGAAGTTGGCAGCACTTCTGGACAGTGTTGATGTAGGGCTTCTGCTTTGCATAGTAAAGTTTTAACTTGCACCTGTGGATGCAGCGGCAAATGGTGTTGACTAACGTCCTGGTTACATTCGTAACCTCTGTTCCCTGATGGAGGGAACGAGACATTGTGTCGATGTAGTGACACTGGGGGTCACTCTTGGGAGCCTCAAACACCTCTGCTTTTTTGAAAAAAGGCCAATGAGAATAGGCGAGTGGAATTTGCATGCCACTCCTCCGGACATCCAGTTAAAAAAGGAGCTGGTATGCAACCACTCATTCAGGTTTTGTGCTGAGGAGCCGAGACCAGGTCCCGGCCATTTCAGCGGGTAGTTCAGCGTTGTGGCAAGAGGGACACAACGTCCCGTTCCCTCCATCAGGGAACGGAGGTTACGAAAGTAACCAGGACGTTCCCTATCTGTCACTCACTCGACGTTGTGTCGATGTAGTGACACTAGGGGTCCCTATACAAAACGCCACAACTATCTGAACTGTGTTACGTGAACTGGTGGTGTTTGACTGGTGCCAGCACACCAGGCCGTCACGTAACCTCCCCCAACGCTCTTATAAGCGTTGAACGGTCCATCAGGAACAAGTCGACTGCCCAACTATAGGGACAGGCTAGCCTAGCCGAGGCCTCTTTCCCTTCTCTTTTCTCCCCAAAAAGATTGGAATTTGTTAACTGACTGGGAGCCATAAGTGTCTGTGTCGGGGGGTGTCCCTCCCAAGGGGAAGACACCGTGGAGACCACACCCCGTCCAAAAATAGAGGGGGGGGGTATTTTGAGTGGAATACGTCACATGGTCTTACCGAATCTTGTCGTAAGTATGTCACGTGGAGAGGTCCCATGGTAGGTCCTACCCAAAGGGGGAGGAGTTTCTACAGAGCATGGCGACCGGGGGCAGAGGGGCCTCTGCCCAAGGAAGACGCAATTTGCCGACAGGGAAACGATTTTGCAGAAGATATCACATGGGGTCGTCTTCAGGGAACCAGCACATGTGGAGCACCTACCTCAATACAGGGGCTCATTAGCACATGTACTGGGCCGGTCAGCGAGTTTCTCCGCAAACTCAACTGCCAGAGGGCTAAGGGGAAAGTCATCCAGGGATCACAGTCTGTAAACACGACTGGGAGTCAAGAGCGCACGTCTTCACGTCAAGGGAGGGGAAAGGAGCTATGCGCAAGCGGTACACCCGGCCAGTTGTCCCGCCACACTCCTGGTAGAGTGGGCTCATAATCCCACAGGGGGTGGCACGTCCTGAGCCTGATATGCCTTTGCGATGGCATCAATGACCCAGTGGGTGATCCTCTGTTTGGAGACAGCGCTTCCTTTCCGCTGTCCACCAAAGCAGACAAAGAGCTGCTCGGAGCTTCTAAGGCTCTACGTGCGATCCAGATAAATTCGTAAAGCTTGCACCGGACACCGCAATGCCAAGGCTGGGTCTACCTCCTCCTGGGGCAGCGAATGCAGGTTCACCACCTGATCCCTAAAAGGGGTCGAGGAACCTTGGGCACATAGCCCGGTCGGGGTCTCAGGATCACGTGAGAGTAACTCGGACCGAACTCCAGGCACGATTCGCTGACAGAGATTGCCTGCAGGTCCCTACCCTTTTGATGGAAGTGAGCGCAGTCAGGAGGGCAGTCTTCAAAGAGAGTGCCTTAAGCTCAGCTGACTCCAAGGGCTCAAAGGAAGCTCCCTGTTGACCCCGAAGGACTACAGAGAGGTCCCACGAGGGGACGAGGCGCGGTCTGGAGGGATTCAACCTCCTAGCGCCTTTCAGGAACCTGATGATCAAATTGTGCTTCCCCAAGTACTTACCATCTACTGCATCGTGATGCGCTGAAATAGCGGCTACATACACCTTCAAGGTGGAGGGGGACAGCCGCCCCTCCAGCCTCTCCTTGCACAGGGTCTGTGCAAGTAGGCTCACTGGGGGAAACGCGTATTTGCGTAGTCCAGGGGGCCAGCTGTGTGCCAGCGCATCTATACCGAGAGGTGCCTCGGTCAGGGCATACCAAAGCGGGCAGTGGGAGGATTCCCGGGAAGCAAACAGGTCTACTTGTGTTCGACCGAATTGACTCCAAATCAGCTGGACCACCTGAGGGTGGAGTCTCCACTCTCCCCTGAGGGTAACCTGACGTGACAGCGCGTCCGCTGTGGTGTTGAGGTGGCCCGGGATGTGAGTGGCTCGTAGCGACTTGAGGCGCTGCTGACTCGAGAGGAGGATTCATGCAACTTTTTTGTGACATGCAACTGGAGCGTAGATCGCCTTGACGGTTGATGCATGCTACCGTTGCTGTGTTGTCCATCCGGACCAACACATGCTTGCCCTGGATCAACGGCCGGAATCTCCACAGGGCGAGCAGTACTGCCAACAACTCTAGGCGGTTGATGTGCCAACACAGCCGCGGGCCAGTCCAGGAGCCGGCAGCTGTGTGCCCTTTGCATAATGCGCCCCAGCCCATCTTGGAGGCGTCTGTTGTAACCACGACGTGCCTGGAGACCTGCTCTTGGGGAACCCCTGCCCGTAGAAATGCAAGGTCAGTCCAAGGACTGAAGAGGCGGCAACAGATCGGCGTGATGGCCACGCGATGTGTCCTGCAGCACAATGCCCAACTCGGGACTCGAGTCTGAAGCCAGTGCTGAAGAGGTCTCATATGCATCAACCCGAGTGGTGTGGCCGCCGCTGAGGATGCCATATGCCCCAGGAGCCTCTGAAAAAGTTTCAGTGGAACCGCTGTCCTCCATCTGAATGCCTTCAGACAGTTCAGCACCGACTGCGCGTGCTCGTTCGTGAGGCGCACTGTCATCAACTCCAAACCGAGAAAAGAAATGCTCTGAACCGGGGAGAGCTTGCTCTTTTCCCAGTTGACCCGAAGCCCCAATCGGCTGAGGTACCAGAGCATGAGGTCCCTGTGTGCGCACAGTAACTCTCGAGAGTGAGCTAGGATTAGCCAGTCGTCGAGATAGTTGAGGATGCGGATGCCCACTTCCCTTAGCGGGGCAAGGGCTGCCTCTGCGACCTTCATGAAGACGTGAGGGAACAAGGACAGGCTGAAGGGGAGGACCTTGTACTGGTACGCCTGACCTTTGAAGGCAAACCGCAGGAAGGATCCGTGTCGAGGTAAGACCGAGACGTGAAAGTACGCGTCCTTCAGGTCTACCGCCACGAACCAATCTTGATGCCGGACGCTCGCTAGAATGTGTTTTTGCGTCAGCATCTTGAAAGGGAGTCTGTGCAAAACCCGGTTCAGTACTCACAGGTCCAGGATTGGTCGCAACCCACCACATTTCTTCGGTACGATGAAGGAAGGGCTGTAGAACCCTTTCTTCATCTCGGCTGGAGGGACAGGCTCTATCGCGCCCTTGCGCAGAAGGGTAGCGATCTCCGTACGTAAGGTAGCGGCGTTCTCGCCTTTCACCAAGGTTGAGCAGATGCCACTGAACCTGGGCGGGCGCCTGGCGAACTGAATCGCGTAGCCGAGTCGGACGGTCAGCCATCGCGACGGGTTGGAAAGCGCGAGCCACGCGTCCAAACTCCGGGCGAGGGGGACCAAGGGAATGATCACGTTGGACGTACCGGCGGGTGGGGCCTCGCGGCGGGGGCGGAGCTCAAGGTGCCACGTCGAGGGGATTTGAGCCCCGTGGCCGTGCTGATTCCAGGGACATCGAATCACTTACCTGGTTCCTGCTGCCCACCATAAGATTGGCCAAGGAGGGGGAGGAGGAGTCTTGTCCCCGTAGTCCACCAGAACCAATCCCATGTGGGCGTGTTTGTGCCACAGCTGGGCGCACAGGGGCGGGGCGTCCGCTGCTGGAGCGCCATACCTGCAAAGATGGGACGGTGGACAGTGGTCGTGACGACGGCTGTGCGCACCGGACATGTGACCCAGGGAACAAGAAAACCGCTCTTTTGTTGAATTTTTGGGTACCGCAGCCTCTTGGACATGCGGCAAAATTAAATGAAAACGAAACAAAAGATTCTCCTCCCGGCCCTCCACCGGGGGATGAAGTGGTCTGCTCACCAGCTCCAGAGAAGCGGGTCTCCTTGCCCCTGGGTCACCCGTCTCAGGGGCGCTTCGAAGCCTTCCTCGGGTTCTTAGCGGCCGGCCGTGAGATGGGTGGCGGCTGCTTCCTGTGTTGGGCTCCACGCCGGGGCCGGGCCAAGGGGGCGGGCTGCAGCGGAGCCGGTGTTGTTGTTGCAGGAGGACGCCCTTGGCAACAAGCAGATGGGGTGCGGGGTCTTGAGTCGCGCCGGGGCAGGATATGTTGTATGGCCTCCATCTGCTGCTTCATCGCCGAGAACTGCTGGGCAAAGTCCTCGACTGTGTCGCTGAATAGGCCAACCTGGGAGATGGGGGCGTCAAGGAACCGTGCCTTTTCAGCCTCTTGCATCTCAACCAAGTTGAGCCAAAGGTGGCGCTCCTGGACCACCAGGGTGGACATCGCCTGCTCGAGAGACCGTGCCGTGACTTTCGTCACCTGAAGAGCGAGGTCGGTCACTGAGTGCAGTTCCTGCATCAGTCCCGGGTCAGAACTACCCTCGTGCAGTTCTTTTAGCACCTTGGCTTGGTGTACTTGCAGGAGAGCCATGGCGTGCAGGGCGGAGGCGGCTTGTCCAGCGGCACCGTAGGCCTTAGCCGTCAGGGATGATGTAGACCTACAGGCCCTGGACGGGAGCTTCGTGCGCCCATGCCAGGTGGCAGCGCTCTGCGGACACAAGTGGATCGCGAGCGCTTTATCCACCTGAGGGTTCACCGAATACCCCCTGACCGCTCCGCCATCGAGGGTAGCGAGAGCGGGGGAGCTGAAAGACCGGGACCGGGCAGTAAAAGGTGCCTCCCACGATCTTGTCAGCTCCTCATACACTTCCGGGAAGAAAGGAACAGGGGTGGAGCATGGCGGTGCCTCGAGCCAAGGAACCAATCGTCGAGCCGCGAGGGTTCAGGGGACAGTGGCGGTTTCCACTCTAGCCCGACGCTCGTGGCCTCCCGGGAAAGCATGTCCGTCATTTCTGCGTCGGCCTGGGACTGGGCGACCATTCCCGAAGGAGGAAGACCAGTCGAAGCCTCTGCATCCGACTGGACGAGCCCGCTCTCTGATGCTGCGTCCGATAACTCGTCTTCTTCCCGGGCTCTGAACAAGAGGTGGAACTCGCCCTGAGATGAGCCGGCGATCTCGTCTGAGCGCCCGACCGGGACAAGCGTGCATGCTGGGGAATGGGAGGTCCATGGGGGATAATCGCCCCCAGTGCTAACCGGCACGGCATCATACCCTTAGGTAGAAGGACCGAGACGGGGAGCCGCTGGGGTGGCTTGCTTTCTTACAAATGCAAGCCGCGACCATAACGTTGCCATGGTCATGTTCTCGCAATGAGGACAAGATCCATCCACGAATGATGTCTCCACGTGGGCAGCGCCCAGACACGTAAGACAGCGATCGTGGCCATCAGAAGCGGAGAGATAACGACCGCAACCAGGAATAACACACAAATGGAAAGCCATCTTTAAAAAGACATTCTGTGTGTGCCGCTCTTTTAGAAAGAAAATATACTCTTTTAGAATATACTCTTTTAGTTGTTCTGCCGAAGCACCCAGGGGCGTTCTCTGCACTCCACGGGTGCAGAGGGGGAGAAGCTGCTGAAATGCACCGTAGAATCCAGCAGATGAGGTGAATGAACTTCGCGGATGAATTCAACTTCAATGAATAGAACCGCTCAGCTCCAAACAGAAAATCTGAATGAGTGGTTGCGTACCAGCTCCTTTTATACCCGTATGTCCGGGGGAGTGGCATGCAAATTCCACTTGCCAATTCTCATTGGCCTTTTTTTCAAAAAAGCAGAGATGTTTGGGGCTCCCAAGAGTGACCCCTAGTGTCACTACATCAACACAACGTCGAGTGAGTGACAGATAGGGAACAAAGGTTTACTAAAGTTATCCCAAGCTCATGTTCATGATATTGATTACAGATGAATGACATTTTTTAAGACAGTGACGTCTGAGCGATCAGAGATCACGCAAATTCAGAAATGGTTTTTGTCTTGCCCTTTATGCACCAAGATTTGACCAGATTCCTTGAATCTTTTAACTATATTGTGCACTGTAGAGGGTGAAATGCCCAAAATCCTTCCAAATTGTCTTTGGGGAACATTGTTCTCAAAGTGCTGGATTATTTGCTGAAGCCTCTATTGGCAAATAGACAAGTCTTGAATGATTCTTGCTCTTGATGGACTAGGCTGTTTTTGCAGGTTCCTTATACAGTATACAGTACAATGACACAATTGCCTCACCTGTTTAACCTCTCCTGTTTCACATTGCCTTGTTATTTTAACTCATCTCAACTTTTTTGGAGTGTGTTGCACCTTAAAAAATAAAAATAAAAATCACAAGGTAAAACATCATATAATGTTTAGTTGTAGTGCTTTCAATGTAGCAAAGGGTGAATATAAATTACAAATCACTCCTTTTTGTTTTTATTAGCATTTTTCATACTGTCCCAATTTATTTGGAATTGGGGTTGTATTACTGCTTATACTTGACTTCAAAATTTATTATTCTGTTCTTCATTTTTCCTCAGGAAGAATTACAGGATAACTATTGAGCGGAGAACACTTAGAGAAGAGTGTGATATCGGGAAACACCGTCAGTTGCGAGAAGATTCGATCAGATCCAACTTCTCAGCAGCGTAGTCTGTTGATGTAATCCAGCTAATGAGGTGTTCAAATCTGGGGGAATACGCATCTCAAATGAGTCTATGGGCTCATCAAACATCATCCCAGGAACCCAGAAATATTTATAGACATGCTGTAGTGGTTTTTTTTTTCCTTGTAAATGTCTTGCTCTTCAATTCGTAAACTCAGGAAAGTTTAATTATTGTAGGAGAAGAACTTGCAAGGCTTCTCGACTCTGTAAAGAAAAAGGTCTGTTTAATTTAGCTGCAGGCCTTGTTTTTGTTTAGTTTTTTGTTTTGTTCTGTTTTGTTTTGAGGAAGTCTTTATTGAGGCCTGTTAGTTCGGTAGAAGTGTCAGCTGACTTGACTGGGGCAACTGCTGGGTCGGTGGGGAGCAGCGATAATGAGATATTGAGGACTATAAGTCTTAAGAACTTAAGCTTACCAAATGCACACTTTCCCCAGTGAACAAGGTCATTTTTTCCATCCTATAGAGAATGTCCAGTAGAACACACTGATGAGCATCAATTCTTTCTTCTTCTGAGTGTTGTGTAGATTTTGACAGAAGGCACTGATGAATACAAAACGGATGTAAACTTCAAAATGATGTTCCTTTCTGTCAACTGTATCTCAGCAAGCCTTGATGTATCAAATTTGGCGGTGTGCTGAAACACTGAACTATTACTTAGTTTTTATTTATTCTTATACATTTTGATTTTAATAATAGATTTGATGTTTTAGTCCCACTAATGATAATAATCTAATATAATTTTAGCACATGCCATATACAGTATCATACACGCTGCTGGGTGCCTCATAACCAAATGTTGTCTACATTTTTGTTACTGCTTTAGATATCGTTAAAATAACAATTGACAAAACTGACTGTTTTAAACCTAAACCAAACTGTGTCCACCCATATCAATTTTTTTTAATTATAGATAGAATACATTTCACATTTTCTTAGCTGCTGTCTTGCAGTTATAGCAGCAAAATCAATGTTTTCTACTATCATAATGCAGTTCAAGGCTTCACTGAAGGTCTCTTTTCTACCGTTATCTTTGTTACAGTAGTTTTGTACAGCTAGCTCTTTATTGTTAGACATTCTTTGAATGCTATAAAGAGTGGATAAGATTCAAACACCAGATGATACTGCTAAAATCAGTGAGATTCTAAAGCATTGAAATGCACTTTGTTGCATCCATAAGGGAAACTGCAGAGACAAACAATTTATTTGGTTTAAAGGTTTGAAATGTGTAAAAAACATTAAAAGGCTTTATGCAGGAAGTTAAATAATAGATATACAGTATAGACATGTCACAGAATTATTTTATATATAAAAAAGCCGGTCTACCTATCAGTGAAAGATTTTGAAAAGCTATGTTCATTCGCAGAATTTATATTGCACATGTACATTTTATAACTTTTTGTCTTTAGATTGTCTTTGTCAGGACGTGGTTATCAATAATCTGTCAATGTAATATCATATAAAATATATTTTTAACATTTGTGATGATTCAGTTTAAGATATGTAAATGTGAGATGTCACATTTAAAACCATTTTTATGGTTTGTGCATTAAAAAAAATCTAGGGTTTTATTCAAGCTTGGTATGATGGCAATTGTATACTGATGTAAGTAAATGTATCAGCATAAGATGTGATGTTATTTATTGATATTTTTGTAGAGGTTTATTTTCTCTTTTGATTTTAACATTGTTTCTTGTGTGAAATATACAGAATCCTTTTTTGAAAGAAAACAGTATATCTGCCTTGTCCGTGCAAATTTGACCTAATAAGTGTATTTACAAGGCTTTGTAAACACTCAGAAGAATTGTAACTTATTTAGATTAATACATATTGACCAATCAAAAAAAAAAATAATAATAATAATAATAATAATTATATGTATATATATATATATATATATATATATATATATATATATATATATATATATATATATATATATATATATGCGCTCTGTTTTTACCATTAAGAGTGGCTGTTACAATTTGTTTATGGTATGGTATCCATTTTGGGTTGAAATGAGTGTATTGTAATAAATCACTGTATGTATTATTTTACTTCTAAAATATGTTATATATTATTTTACTTCTAAATTACTTATTATTTTAACCAACAGTGTGGATATGTGTTCTGTGAACTAGTGTCTGAAAACAGTTAAGTGGGTCAGTGGACCGTTGACTTGCCATGGTAAATGTCATAGCTGTGGTCTGAAATTCCTTCCTGGGGTTCCTAGATCTCCAAGAGGGTATGTGCAAATGATCCCAGACTGCAGAGACACTACGTGAACACAGGTCATGTAGCCAAATCAAACACAACTGACTTCTTTGCTGCTCATCACAACAGGTGCCACACACACACACATATGTCCATTACCTGAAAGTAGTAATCTGTATGAGTAAGGCAATATGTAATGGTTAAGTTTTGATGCCAAAACTTGCTTAAAGAATAGTTCACTCCAAAATGAGAATTATGTCATCATTTACTCACCCTCGTGTTGTTTAAAACCCACAAGACTTTCTTCTCTGGAACACTAAAGGAGATATTTTAAAGGATGTTCCGTTAGCTGAATCAAATATAATATCACACTCAATTAAAAAAAGCACCCAAAAGTGTCATATAGGTTGTCCATGTGACTCGTGTGTCATATTACAAGTCTTCTAATGGAGTACGATCACTTAGTCGTTCTTCACCAACTCCTGTAAACAGAGCACAAATCTGGGGGTAACCCTTCCAATAATAAAAACAAGCAATTACAATAGGATACAGGATACTGTTGACTAAGTAAATGCACTTAAAGACAGAAAGAAAGTTACAAATTTCATATATGTGACCTCATTATGCAATTAACCTATGTAACTTCTGGTAATGTTATTGTAGTGCTTTTCCTCTTGTCTTTGTTCTGTCTTCAGGCACACATCAGTGGAATGTATTGTACGTTTTTTGGTATTGCAAAGGGTTTCTCAAATCTGATGTCCAAATACTTTCAAGGGGAATCCATTATTAAATGCCTCAGCCATTAGAGCTGTCATGGATAATTGTTGAAATGCAGTACAATGTGTTTGCTGTATGGTGCATTACTGTTTGCAATAATTTGTGAAATGATCTCAAAGAGTTGTGAAATCTTAAAAAAAAAAAAAAAAATCTTAAAATGACTTTTGTTAATCATGGAATGCCTCAATAGGATATTATGTCCTATGGGAGCCCCAGAACCAGTATGTATGTGAAACCATTACATTTATCATTTCAAAGAAAACTTTTCAAAGTTTTTAATGATTTATAGAACATATACACTCTAAAAGAATGCTGGGTTCTTTTTTCAACCCAAATGCTGTGTTGGGCCTGTTGGGTCATTTTATTGGGTTATTTTCTCAGTGTTGGGTAGTTTTTGTGTAACCCAGCTGCTTGGTAAGCTGGGTCATTTTCACTGACCACTCAACCACTGACCGGTTGAGCGGTTCTCAGCGCAGACAATTTGGAGAATTTATTCAGTTTGTGTCAGTGTTTTTATCTGTTATATCATTACTGTACACCAGAAAATGCTAAGATACCATTCCATAATTAGAACTGGACAGCTCATATAACGTCAGCTGTTAGATGTCACACTAGCTTCGTGAGCTTTGGCTTTGCTAGCCTATAATGCCCACTGGATGCTGAATAGGTTTATTTACCTTTTTAGATGTTTTTAGTAATACAAACGTCTCCTTTTGGTGAAATTTACCATTTTGAATCCAAAATAAATCACTTAAATTATTAATTTGTTTATACCCTGTATTACCCGGTCTACATCGGGCACGTCACTGATATGAAGGCAGTTTCACAACACTCACGCCACAGGCTTCAGGGCTTCAACACAGCTCTAGGCAAGCGTCATGCGGAGCTTTGTCCAACACATGAAAAGCATTGGTGTGCACGGTAAACAAAGCAAAACTTATGAGTTTAGAGTAGAAAAAAGGTCAGGGGAAAAAATAAGGTACTTAATAATGAATAAATACATTATGAGCCATCAAATCAAAGTCTGAGTTTTTCTTTGTATTTTAAAACCATCACCAGTGAGTCAAACTTGTGCAAACTTTGACCTGTTATTGCACAGAAACATTTATTTTTATTAACTATGTTTCCGGTATTCTGATGACTGTTAGATTGCTAACATTATGGGTTGATATCTTTCTTTAACCTTTTTGCTTTTCTTTCTTGTTGTCTTTTTGTAGGTTGGAACAATTATGGTGGAGTACCTCCATCAGGCTGAGATATCAAGGCCTTATTCCCCCAGCAAAACAGGCCTGCACATAGATAATTTTTTATTCTTATTTTAATGTAATTAATTTTATAGATTTTATTAATTCCTTACATAAATAGTTCTCTAGTAATAGACACTAGAATTATAAGTAACATTTAAAGGGCTAGTTTATCCAAAAAATGAAAATTCTCTCATCATTTATTCAGTCTCATTGTCACAGTCTGTCTCCCTCATGTTCTTCAAGGACTCTTATTTTGAAGTGTTACGTTGTGTTGAAGTGTTTCGTTGATTTTGTTATTTTGTGATGTTTAGCTTTATCGTTTGTTCTACTCCAGCATTTATAATTAAAAGATTGAAAGTATCTACTCCTGCATCTCCTCTCTTCCTCTACAAGAACCCAGCATTACAGAAGGACTGACCCGACAAAGAATACTTATCCACTTACCTGTTCCTCCTAACATCCTCCTCTACTCCAGTGATACCATTGAGCATGGAGCTAACAGGGGTTTTCATGGAACTGTTCAGGCAGGATCTTCCCCTCATGGAATATTCTACCAAGTTCTTCCAACTCGCTGCAACAACCACCATATCGGATATGTACCTCAAGTCCATTTACGGTATGGGTTTAAACTATCACCGAACAACAGCACTTCTGGAGGCAGAGAGTCTCTCCCTTGCGGATTATATCCTTGCCACACTGAACATCCATCACCCCTCGCTATCTTCCATTACCAAGGTTACTCCTCTCCCAGCTTTCTCCCCTCACATTGTGGGTTTTGGCGGGAACCCCATGCCACATCCTTGCTCCTCGCCTTCCACGGCTCCTTGCTCCACGCCTTCCACGGCTCCTTGCTCCACGCCTTCCTTGGCTCCTTGCTCCACACCTTCCATGGCTCCTTCCTCGAAGCCTTCCACGGCTCCTTCCTTGAAGCCTTTCACGGCTCCTTCCTCGAAGACTTCCACGGCTCCTCCCCCGATGTCTGCCACGGTCAATGAGCCAGTGCCCATGCCTGCCACGGTCAATGAGCAAGAGCCTATGCCTTTAGCCTCGACCGTCCCAGAGCCAGTGCCTGTAGCCTCAACCGTCCCAGTGCCAATGCCTGTTGCCTTGACTGCCCCTGAGCCAGCTCTCGCCAAGTTAATAGACCTGGACTTGCTCCCCGCCCTGGTTCCCACCCTGACTACCCTTAATCCTCTGCTGGTTCCAGCCAGCATAATGGACACCCTTGTTCCGTCCACTACCCTGTCCCTTCCTCCTCCGCTGGCTCCACTCAAGAGATTTGCTCCTCCTACTCCTGGTCAGCCGGCTCCTCCCATGTCACCGGCTCAACCTTCGCTCCTTGTGAAACCATGGTCAAGGGGAACCTCAAACCCTCCTACTCCGCCTAGACCCTCCGAGCCCTGGACTCCGTCTTGGCGTTTCGTTCCCTGTGTCCCACCTCGGCTCTATGTCCCTTTGGCTCCACCGTGGTCCTTCAGCCAATCGGCTTCTCCGGGGTCACTCATCCCTCCAGCTCTGCCTTGGTCAGTCGGTCACCTGGCTCCGCCTCGGCTCTCCGATCCTCCAGCTACGCTTCGTCACTCCAAGCCTCCAGCTTTACCGGGGACCTGTTTCCCTATGGCTCCACCTCAGTCCTCAGTCCCACCTGCTCCGCCTCTGTCCTCAGATCCCCCAGCTCCGCCTCGATCCTCCGAGCCTTCGGCGCTACCTCGGCCCTCTGAACCTTCAGCTCCACCCTGGCCCTTCAAGCCGTCGGCTACTCTCTGGGCACCAAGTTCCCTGGCTCCACCCCTCGGGTCTCTCACGGCTCCGCCTTCTATGGCTCCACCCCTCAAGCCTCTCATGGCTCCACCTTCCATGACTCCACCTTCCATGGCTCCGCCCCTCGAGCCTTCCATGGCTCTGCCTCCCATGGCTCCACCTTTAGAGCCTTCCATGGCTCCGCCTGCCTTTGTCGAGCCTCTAATAGCTCCGCCCACAGACTCTTCCTCGGCTCCGCCCGCTTCCCCAGAGTCTCCTCCTCCAGCGGCCCTGAAGCTGCCCTCCAGGCCCCCAGATCCATTTCCAGCCCTGAAGCTGCCCCCCAGGCCCCCGGATACATTCCCAGCCCTGAAGCCGCCCCCCAGGCTTCCTGATCATCCTCCTTGGATCCTTCTTCACCTTCTGCATCACCCTACCCTCCTCTTCCGTCTTTGGGCGCCAGAGTCTCCCTTTGGGGGGGGGGTCTAATGTCACAGTCTGTCTCCCTCATGTTCTTCAAGGACTCTTATTTTGAAGTGTTATGTTGTGTTGAAGTGTTCCGTTGATTTTATTATTTTGTTATGTTTAGCTTTATCGTTTGTTCCACTCCAGCATTTGTTCCACTCCAGTGTTTATTATTAAAAGATTGAAAGTTTCTACTCCTGCGTCTCCTCTCTTCTTCTACATATTTTTTTACTATAAATCTTCACTTTCACATGTAATAGTCACACGTGGCACCTGTTTAGTTTTTCTTTCAGATGTGAAAGTTAAAATTTAGAGTAAGAAAGGGCTTTAATATTGATCTGTTTCTCACCCACATCTATAATATCACCTCTGAAGACATGGATTTAACCACTGGAGTTTTATGGATTACTTTCATGTTGACCTATGTACTTTTTAGAGCTTCAAAGTTCTGGCCACTATTCACTTGCATATAATGGACCAACAGAGCTGAGATATTCTGAACAAAAACAAATCATTTTAGAAGCAGAAGAAAGGCATACACATCTGGGATGAGGGTGAGTAAATGAGAGATTTTTCATTTTTGGGTGAACTATCCTTTTAATATAACAATGGGTGTTTAATGTTTTTAATGCCTTGTGTATTGTGTATATAACATTCATTATACATGTTACTTTATTGTTCTGCATGCTGTTTATTAAAACGTTAGTAAAATGAGTTTAAATGTACTTATTGCATGTATTTATATTCATAAAAAAAAAATAAAGGAGCTATCATTTTGTGACAAGGAGGAGGGCGTGGCCGGGCCGTGACGATGCTCGACCGGCGCTGAATCAGCTGATCAGCGGGAGAGCGAGATAAAGTGGAGCTGGAGGCACCATTTCGAGAGAGTGAGACACGCACGTGGCCGCGCTGCATGTGTGTCTGTGTTTGCTTATGTTTTATGTTGTTGAGTTTCACATTAAACTTGTCCATCCTTTACCTGTTACACATGTTTACACATTTGTTTATGGTGTGGTTTATTTTTCAATATTTGTTAAGGATAAAACAATCTGAAAAATATTAACCCACTTATGAGAACAAATTAACCCAGCAGCATTGCTGTAAAAATTAACAAGCATTTGGGTTGAATAAATAACCCATTTGCTGGGTTAAAATGAACAACCCAACTTGCTGGGTTAGTTAATGTCACCTGTAACCCAGTAAAAAAATGTGTTGATACGACAAAGTAATCAAAAGTTACAGCTTTACAAATAAGTTATCTTAGTATTCAAAAATGTCTCCAAGTGTCCAAAAGCCTCTCCAAACAAATAAAACAATAATTTTACATACACTACCGGTTAAAAGTTTTGAAACACTTACACATTCTTCATTATATATTTTTTCTTCTTCACATTTTAGAATAATAGTAAAGTCATCAAAATTATGGAATAAAATAAATGGAACTATGGGAATTATGTTGTGACTAAACAAAATCCAAAATAAATCAAAACTGTGTTATATTGTAGCATCTTCAAAGTAGTCACCCTTTGCCTAGAATTTGCAGACATGTAAACTTGATATTTTCTCAACCAACTTCTTGAGGTATCACCCTGGGATGCTTTTTAAACAGTATTGAAGGAGTTCCCATCTATGTTGGGCACTTATTGGCTGCCTTTCGTTATTATTTGGTCCAAGTTATCCATTTCAAAAACGTTTTTGTTTTAAATTAAATTTTAGTTTTTATTATGAAATAAATTAATATCGTGGCACAATTATATTTTTGTCTACAAAACTCATTTCAAACATTTAAGCATACGCCTTCAGATCAAAATATTTTTAAGATCATGAGAAACATTTTCCTATGTTTCCTAGAAACATAGGCTAGTTGTATTCTACTCTTTGAGAGCTTTCCCATGCCATATGACACATCGCTATTTGATCAGTTTTGTTTTTACCGATTGCAATATGTAAAGTGCAATTTTTTATTAATCAATTATCAAAACAGAAAACTTCTGATTTGTCACCAAATTTCAAAGCACTTGTTTAGTTTTGGTCATAATTCCTACATGCACTGTAACGTACAGCTTCTAAGCTTTAAAACGTGTTTTTTGTGTTGGTCAAGACTGTAGTTATTAATATATATTTTTTTTTATTTCTTTGCGGGCCAATCCGAGCTTAAAGTGTTAATATTGCACACCCTCGTCCGTGGCCAAACATTTTTAAAAAGTGAATTCCTTTTTTCAATCCCTATTGCTGACGAGTCTTGAACAAAAATGTCTAAATGAATGCACTGATACACACGCTGAAAAGGGACAAAATGTCTAATATTTATTTAGTGTTCTAAACAGCCCTTTTATCATTTAATTTATTTGAAATTATAATGCTTATTGTGATCACTGAGATAACAAGGGAAAATACATAACAAAGAACTGAAGTTTTGTTGAAGAACATTTGTGTTGAAGGGTCCTTTAAGACTCAAGCTGTGAAGTTTGTAATAAAAAATACAATCTTTTTGTTGCAGTAATGAACCATTTATTTCTATCTGCATTCCATCTCTGTCCAAAATGTAAAACAAGAGAAAAAATAAAAATTTTGTGTGGATGAGAGCCGTAAATGTTGCAAAACTACTGTGTTTTCACCCAATATGTATTAGTGTGGACAAGGCCCAAGAACATAGGGTTCTTTGGATGACAAATTGGTTTAGACAGAACCAGAAAAAGTGTTCTCTGTACTGTAGCTCAAAGGTGTTCTCAGCATTTCTGTATTTAATAATGTGTCATATAAATAGTAACAAAAAAGACCATTTTGGATAACTTTTCTGTATGTTTCCAGCTTGGAATTGAGGCCAAACAGTTCAGTCTTCGTTTCATCAGACCAGAGAATCTTGTTTCTCACAGTCTGAGAGTCCTTTAGGTGCTTTTACATGTGCTTCACACTGAGGAGAGGCTTCCGTCTGGCCATTCTTCCATAAAGCCCAGATCGGTGGAGTGTTGCAGTGATGGTTGTCCTTCTGCAAGTTTCTCCCATCTCCACACATGATCTCTGGAGCTCAACCAGAGTGACCAGCGAGTTCTTGGTCACCTTTCTTACCAAGGCCCTTCTGCCTCGATTGCTCAGTTTGGGCCGGCAGCCAGCTCTGAGAAGAGTCCTGATTGTTCCAAACTTCTTCCATTTAAGAATTATGGAGGCCACTGTGCTCTTGAGAACCTTCAATGCAGCCGAATGTTTTTCGTAGCCTTCCCCAGATCTGTGCCTCGACACAATCCTGTCTCTGAGCTCTGCAGGCAGTTCCTTTGACCTCATGGCTTGATTTTTGCTCTCTGATATGCATTTTCAGCTGTGAGACCTTATATAGACAGGTGTGTGCCTTTACAAATCATGTCCAATCAATTGAATTTGCCACAGGTGGACTCCAATCAAAGTGTAGAAACATCTCAAAGATGATCCAGAGAAATGGGATGCACCTGAGCTAAATTTCAAGTGCCACAGCAAAGGGTCTGAATACTTGTGTCAACGTGATATTTCAATTTTTTCTTTTTAATAAATTTACAAAGTTATCAAAAATCTGTTTTTTGCTTTGTCATTATGGGGTATGGAGTGTAGATTGCTGTGAAAAAAAATATATATACTGTACATATATGCCGGTACTGTATACATTTATATATGTGTGTGTATACGTAAATATATAAATAAAACAATTTATTTATTTATTAGCATGTAATTATGTGTGTATAATTTTATATACTATATGTAAAACTCTGTGGAAGTTATAAAAATTAAGAAATGCTTTACAAAAACATTTACATAACATTTCATATTTACATAAACTATCATAACAGAGTACCAAACTTTAGCACTCAGCGGAATGCTCTCCCTTATTGCACTGTTGCATGTGATGTTGGATAAATATTATTATCCAGGCGGGATGTTGTGAGGGATGCTTTCATTAAATTTACTCAGTGGCCAGATTAGTATCTGTGTTGTTACAAACAATACAGCTCTCTGAAACAGCCTCTATCAACACTGAGTGATGTGGCCCATTGCTCTTCTAGTCCTCTCAGACTGCTTATGACCTGTGTGGCCTTAATATGTCCTCTTGGAGACGTCAGAGCTTCCTTATCAGCTGCGATTCTTTGTCCCAGAGCCCCCCTGTTTGAAATTCATACACATTTAAGTCTTGGAGCAATTTCAGTCTTCCTTCCTCCTTGATGCAGCATTTCCTTCTTCATCAGTCTTGTTCTGCTCTGATCAATTTCGCTTTCCTGCTACTCTGTGCAGTACTCTTGATGTTCAAGTAGAGGAACAAGTAATTTCAGTTTTCAAAGGCAAAACTTCTCACACCAACCTTTTTTCTCAGTTCTTTCTCAGTCTCCTTGAACATTTTGTATGATCTTGTTTGCAAATAAATCCTCTTCTGTAAATCTATTAATCCTCTACCAACCCTTGGCAAGTTCTGTTTCTATGGATATATGGTTGGACAACTGGAAACGGTTGGTCTAAAATAATCTGAGTTTATGCACAAGGATGTTCAACTGATTTATATTGTAAATCACAGAGTTTACTGATTGATTTTAAACTTCAATCAGTCATGCAGTTCTCTATCTTGCACTGAAATTTGTGTCCCTCTAACAGGCACAGTACACTAATTTCCAGAGTACAATATGTTTTCCAGGCTCTGATAAAGGTATTGTAATATTATGTGAATCCAAGGCTATATATTTAACTCTAATCAGTAGAAAGTGAAGTGTGAATGGTTTAACATGTCATATCTGATTGAATTGTTCTTGGCCAGAATAAGATGATGAAATATGCAGATCATCACAACATTACAGTTTTTGTCTAGTTCGGATATTAGAGAGTACTGGCCTGTTCACTTGAAGCACTGGTGACAGGACGGATCATCATAGTGCTTGTTGTCATGTTGTATGGTGTTTGCAGTGAATGGAACCGTTGTTCATAGAGAAATGGTCCCTCACCTGATTTCATCAAGCTTGCTTCATAGGTGTATTTCAGTGTCACGGTCACGCAGATGTGACATGCAGTGCGATCTACAGTGTGCGTTCAAGCCATATTTCATTTTGGATGACTGTACGCAGTTTCACACAAGTCCGCTCGATTAACTGTCATTTTTTGAAACTTCTACCTGCTCCGATTTAAACCAGCGAGGTTCTTCCTGGCCTGTTTCCGACTTGGGAAATTACCAATCATTGGCCCCTGGGGTGGCCAATCAAATTCTAAGGGTGGCCACACCAGGCAACCCATCTGGACACTCCCCTGCATAGCTGGTCACCATTTGGTGTGTTTTGGGCTTTTAAACTAGCTTAGCCAAGAAGAATTCTTTTATCAACCAGCTTTAATAGAGAGACCTTGACCACGTTTTGTGGGTGACAAGCATGACTATGCTTGCCCACCAGCTAGACCAGCATTGAACAAGCATAAACCAGCCTTGATCAGCATGGACATTCTACAGTTGGTCTTTGAAGAAGCTAGCCACTACCTGCAAAGCATCAGACATTATGTAATGCAAGAATAACATACAGTATAAATAGTGGTTGCTGTTCTGTTTCCATAGCAATAGAGACAGTTGAACAGGCCAGCAATCCTTCTCAGTCTTTTTTTATTTTGTTATCAGAATGACTAGATGATTTTATGGAATTGAGTGAAAAGTGCAATCTCAGCCTTTTGAGGCCTCTTTCGAATCCAGCAGATTTACTTTAAAATCTTTCTGTGTTTACAAAACAGTGTTGACAATGCAAGGACATGGTTTAATCCATGTTAGAATAACTGGACCTAGGAAAAACAGTGTAATTTTAGCAAAAACTGTTAATGGGATTTTTACTTTCTTTAATAACTAAAGTGTTGTCTTAATTAAGTAAAAAAAATTTTAGTGTATGATGTCCCAATTGGGTCTATCATGTTATGAAAAGAGAGATTTTCCTTCTCTATTCTGTGAAGATCGAGGTAACAAAAATGTTGAGGGCTCGCTGTAAGCATACTGACGTACTAGTAAAAGCATACCAGTAAAAATACCTTTTTACTGATAAAAACTCCAAATAAAGAGATCTACAATTGTTTTTTTTAATTTTTTTTTTTTTTTACTAGTAACAATTACAATTACAGAGCTCTTTAATGAAATTTTTACTAGTAAGAATGAAATTGCAGTGCACTCCTTTTACTGGTAAAAACTCCAGATAAAGAGATCTACAATTGTTATTTTATTTTGTTACTAGTAAGAATTACAACTACAGAGCTCTTTAATGAAATTGCAGTGCACTCCTTTTACTGGTAAAAACTCCAGATAAAGAGATCTACAATTATTATTTTATTTTTTTACTAGTAAGAATTACAACTACAGAGCTCTTTAATGAAATTGTTACTCGTAAGAATGAAATTGCAGTGCACTCCAATTGAATTACAGAGCTCTGCAATTGCATTGTTTTTACTAGTAAAAATATCTTTTTACTGGTTAAAACTCCAAATAAAGAGATCTACCACTGATTTTCTTACTAGTAAGAATTACAATTACAGAGCTCTTTAATTAAATTTTTTCTAGAACGAATGAAATTGCTGGGCACTCCAATTGAATTACAGAGCTCTGCAATTGCATTTTTACTAGTAAAAATGCCTTTTTTCTGTAAAAAAAAAAAAAATCCAAATAAAGAGATCTACAATAGATTTTTTTACTAGTAACAATTACAATTACAGAGCTCTTTAATTAAATTTTTACTAGTAAGAATGAAATTGCAGGGCACTCCAATTGAATTACAGAGCTCTGCAACTGCATTTTATTTTTACTAGTAAAAATACCTTTTTACTGGTAAAAACTCCAGATAAAGAGATCTATAATAGATTTTTTTACTAGTAAGAATTACAATTACAGAGCTCTTTAATTTAATTTTTACTAGTAATAATGAAAGTGCAGGGCACTCCAATTGAATTACAGAGCTCTGCAATTGCATTTGTACTAGTAACAATACCTTTTTAATATGCAAATTAGCTGTAACGCTATTTGGTTGCTGTTTTCAGTGTCATGAAATTATACATGAGTGAAAGAAACAGACTGTAACTGTGAAATAATGCTTTATTTTGGTACTATTTTCAACAAAAACATGTCAGTTAGATTTTATTTATTTATTTTTTTTTTAACTTTTGAAAGAAAATATAACCCAGCAAGACTGGAACACATGCACATTTGGCTTGTGTTTTATTTCCACCATTTCAGACAACTGGAAATTTAACTGATAGGCATTGCAGCCCATTACCTGCTACATTTGAACCCCTTTCTTAACAAAACAGTTTACAATAAAGTGCAAAAATCATGTTAAATGGCAAAGTGCAAGTACTGTAGTTGAGAATACACAATGCTTGTAGAAATGGCTGATTGTAGTGGCCTCTGTGTTCAGATGAATGAAGGAAAGAATAGTTATCATTTGGACCATTAATTCTTCTGCTCTGTTTATGTAATTTTAGGTATAGAAAATAATTGCCTTTAATTAAATTATATAAAAAATTAAAAAAAATTACACTGATATTTAAAACAATGAAGTAAATATATGACTGTAATTTTAATTGTTATTTTAGATCTCATAAAAGATTCTTTTTAGAATTTATAAAGAATCATTAGCTCTTCTTACAAACATCAATGTTTCATCAATGCACGGCAGTCTATGTCTGAACATGGTTATGGTTTTTTAAAAATGTGCAGACTGCAATACAATGGTTACCTTTATTAACCACTTAATTCTCAGTTTGTTTAATTCTGTTTTTTTCCAGCCAGGGCCTCACTTGACAAAGAATGAAATTATAAACATTGAAGCTCCTATTACACAAGCAACTGAAAAGTTTTCACTTAAATTTGGCCTGTGTCCAAAAGATCTGGATGCGTGTCAAACCACGATGGTTCTCGGCTGTGTTTCCTTCTTCCATTCCCTCTAGGTACTCCCTGCACACATTTCAGTAACTGGAGAGACTTTGAGAAATATAGGCCACATGAGACGTGTTTGTAGTTTTAAGAATTAGCCCTGTAAGGTTATGGGCAAGAAACAGAAGCATATAGTCATCAGGCTCTAAAAAGATCCTGACTCCAAGTAGACTTTGCAGATGGGAGGGTACATTGCAGCTACCTAAGGTAATTATAGGAATGGCTCAACAGTGTGTGTGTGTGTGTGTGTGTGTGTTTGTGTGTGTGTGTGTATATATATATATATATATATATATATATATATATATATATATATATATATATATACATATACACACACACACACACACACACACACACACACTGTTGAGCCAAAACATGCTGTTGGTCCTCCGCGTGCCACCAAAACAGCACCGACATGCCGTGGCATGGCCTTTACAAGACACCTGAAGGTGTCCTGTGGTATCTAGCACCAAGACATTAGCAGCAGATCCTTCAAGTCCTATAAGTTGCGAGGTGGAGCTGCTGTGGATTGGGCTTTGTTCATCCAGCGCATCCCACAGATGCTCGATCGGATTGAGATCTGGGGCATTTAGAGGCCAGGGCAACACCTTGAACTCTTCATCATGTTCCTCAAACCATTCCTGAACAATGTGTGGAGTGTGGCAGGGCACATTATCCTGCTGAAAGAGGCCACTGCCACCACGGAATACCATTGCCATGAAAGGGTGCACCTGATCTGCAATGATGTTTAGGTTGTTGGCACATGCCAAATTGACATCCACATGAATGGCCGCACCCAGGGTTTACCAGCAGAACATTGCCCAGAACATCACACTCCCTCCAACGTCTTGTGTATCCTGTGCATCCTGGTGCCATCACTTACATGGCCGTCCAAAGGCCGATGTAAAAGAAAACGGGACTCATCGGACCAGGCAACCTTATTCCAAGGTCCAGTTCTGATGCTCGCGTGCACTCTGACCGGTCTGCGGCTACGCAGCTCTATACGCAGCAGGGTGCGATGCACTGTGGGTCGAGACACATTCCTCCCGTAAACATCAATAACATTTTCTGAAGTAGACCTTCTGTCGGTTCGGACAAGATGGGATAGCCTTCATTGCCTTGGGCGCCCAACACCCTGTCACTGGTTTGTGGTTTGTCCCTCCTCAGACCACTGTCGGTAGGTACTCACCACTGCAGACTGGGAGCACCCCACAAGCCTTGCCTTTTCAGAGATGCTCTGATCCAGTCGTTTGGTCATAACAATTTGGCCCTTCACAAAGTCGCTCAGGTCTTTACTCCTGCCCATTTCCAATTTTGTGCGTCTACACTGTTTTTCAATTGTTTTTTTTAATCCACGCAGGTTTCACAAAGATTCGACATTCTGAAGAAGTTCAGGTTGCAAAGAGGACTTCATGTGAAAGAGGACACATGATTCCAGATTGTTCTTCACCCAACAAAGTTTCAGCGAATGTTGAATGGTAAGTCAGTGTTTTTGCATTTTGCTCTGGTGTGCCAAGGGGCCTGTGTATGTAAACTGTGTATATTTACTATTTCTATACAGTTACAAATGTTGCCTACTATGCTTAAAGGTTTTTTTCAAGCTCGATTACACTTCCCATAGTGCCATCTAGTGCTCTGCACATGCGTCAAGCACTAGGAAGTGTAATTGAGCTTGAAATCATGATCGTGCCTAGAGACTGCAATGACAAGATGCACAGTGAAAAGGAGTTATATTTTGGTCTGTTCTCACCCAAAACCAACTGAATCACTTCAGAAGACAACGATTAAACCACTGGAGTCTGATGAATTATGTTTATGCTTACTTTATCTGCTTTTTGGAGCTTCAAAGGCCTGATCACCAGTCACTTGCATTGTATGGACCTACAAAACTGAGATATTCTTCTAAAAATCTTAATCAGAAGATAGAAAGTAATACACTTCTGTGATGGCATGAAATTGCAACAAATATACTTGCTTGGAGAAGAAATTAAAAAGAGAGTAAGTGATTTGGAGTTTGGGTCAGGTTCAGGCTTTGGGTCACACAGTCTCAGATACGGGACAGGTTTGGCCTTCAACTTAATGCCCATGCAGACGTCACCTCTATCATTCCAAGTCTTCTGAAAGCATACAATTGCTTTGTATGATGAACAGACTGAAATGTAAATTATTTACTCTCAAATCAAATCATTAATCAACACATGTAAATGGGGCACAAAACAAATATGGCAACAAGTCAATAATAACATTAAACCTCATTGGTTTTTGTGTCATAATGTTCTGACATTTGGTCATGAGTCACGCAAGAACTAATGAGGTTTGAAGAACACTTAGATACCTTGGTTAAGTTACCTTAACTTAAATATCTTCAGTTTATGAACAGCTCTGTGAACGACGTTGCTGGGCAACAGGTTTAGACAAAGGGCAACTAATTAGGGCCATACTGTGTCTGTTATCATTGTTTTATGTCTCACACTGCTACTTATCTCCAGGACAATTTCTCCAAGAAGCCACATACTCAGATCTCTCAATTTGTCAATAAAATAAGAAGAAAGGTCTCAATGAATTGGTCAACATTATTTATGCAATTCAAGCACATGAATAAAAAATAATAATTATTATTGATCTGAAGTCAACAGATGAAAAAATATGACACAACTCATTTAGCAAGCTGCTTTGGACATGTTTTCATCTGTAAAACACCAAAATTCAGATGGCTTATTTTCCTATGGAAAGGACTTCAGACAAGGAAAAGAAAACATGGGAATTATATTCATGGCCATATAATTCGATTTATGCACAAATGTTCCATAGAGAGTCATGCAATTCGTGTCTCGGTACTCCGGTCAGGCTGTTTTTGAGCTATGAAATATTCTTTTAAAACCTGATCTTAATTCTAAGCAACCAGCATGCCACGCCATCAGACATCTCGTGGGTGCAGCAACTCCGGTGTCAAACTCCATTTGCTTCGGATCATTTGAAATTTTCATTGAGGAGTGCTTCCTTTCTCCCCTAAAATACTTGACAGTCAAGCCTAGGGGGGAAAACAAGCTTTAACATCTAAAGCAAATAACATCTGACTTTAAAACTGCATTATGGTATGAAAATCCACAAAAGCACTCAGACTCTAAGAATGTGTCTGATCCACCCTGTTTTATTGCCAGGCTGTACTTCTTTGGAGATGGAAGTTCTGAAGTTCTGGAAGGTTTACCTGACACATTCCCATGATGGCAGGGGTTTGGACTTTATTAAATGTGCATGGGAATCACCTGTGAGTGGTCAAGATGTTTCAGTTAAATTACATCCATACTCTTCTTTGTCACCAATTATTAATATTTATGGCAGGGGTAAATAGAAGGCCAACATTGGCCAAACCTTAATTGCACGCAATCCCGTGTAAATGAAATAGTGTCTTTGCCACTTTTGTGCTCGGTCATGCCTAGGAGCTTGTGATTTATTTCTTTTCAGATGAATCTGTGCACTTTAAATCAGAACTTTAGTTAGGACATTTCAGACTACACACTTTTTCCCATAGTACTCAAAAACACTACTTTCTCACTGAGGTATATCAGTGCAAGATGTCCTCGAATAATTATTACACTGACTGTGTGGTGTTCCCTGTCTGTCACTCACTCGACGTTTTGTCGATGTAGTGACACTAGGGGTTCGATCTTGAGAGTCCCTTTGCTTAAAATAGAAAAGGCCAATGAGAATTGCCAAGTGGAATTTGCATGCCACTCTCTGTCCCGGACATACGAGTATAAAAGGAGATGGCGTGCATCACTCATTCAGATTTTTTCTTCGGAGCTGAACGCATGTGTGTTCGTCCCTGTCACCAACGCTTACGCAGCTAGATTTACGGCGCATATCAGCAGTTACCCTTGCACGGTCGAGTGTTGTGCTTCCCCTGGGCACTTCGGCGGCCGAGTCTGCAGGTGCGAAAAGAGTATATTCAAAGAGTATATTTTCTTCTAAAAGAGCTCGCACAAATGATTGGTGTCTTTTTAAAGATGGCCTTTCGCCTTTGTGCTACTGGATGTGGCCGTTATCTCTCCCCTCCGAATACCCATGAGATCTATCTCAAGTGCCTGGGGCATCAGCACGCCGAGGCAGCTTTCGTGGAGGGGTCATGTTCTCATTGCGAGAACATGCCCATGAGAACGTTGCGGTTGCGGCTCACCTCCTTCTTCGGGAAGCAGGGAGCCACCGCAGCTGCTTCCCAACTCAGTCCGTCCTGGGCTGATACTCAGGCGGCCGGGTCGGCGAGCGCCGCGGGCGATCTAGGTGTGCACATGGGAGCATTTCCACCGGCTCAGCCCCTGCGGACCTCCCATCCCCCAGCACACTCGTTCTACCTGGAGGAGCTATCGAGCGATGCAGGCAGTCCGCCTCAGGGCGGATTTAATGTCTCATTCGTGGCTCGTGACGAGGATGAGTGATCGGTCGCATTGTCGGAGGGTGGGCTTCTGCTGTCGGAAGCGGATGAATCTTCTGAGCTCCCGCCCATGGGTGGTAGAGCTCAGGATTAGGTGGATGCTGAGATGGCAGCCGTGCTTGCCTGGGCAGCTGCGAACATCGGGCTAAAGTGGAACCCTCCACCCTGCCCTGAGCGTTCGTGGCTGGATGATTGGTTTATGGGCCCCGGTGCCTTTCTTCCCGGAAGTGCACGAGGAGCTAACGAAGTCATGGAAGGCACCTTTTTCTGCCCGTACACACTTCACGGGTTCGTCCATCCTAACTATCCTCGACGGCGGAGCGGCTAAGGGATATGTCGAGCTTCCCCAGGTAGAGTGCGCCATAGCAGTGCATTTATGCCCACAGTTGGACTCGGTCACTCTCACGGCACATCTTACGACCGTGCGTTCACAGTGCTGAAAAGCTTCAGGCAGAAGGTAGCGACACCAGAGAAACAATTTCAGAGGCTCCTGGTGGATATGGCATCCTCGGCGGCGGTTCTCCCCCTCGGGTTGATGCATATGAGACCACCTCAGCACTGGCTACAGACTCGAGTCCCGAGGTGAGCATAGTGCCACGGCACCCAGCCACAGTGCCATCAGACTTTCAGCCCTTAGTCAGACCTGGCATTTCTATGGGCGGGCGTTCCCTTAGAGCAGGTCTTGTGGTCACAACAGATGCCTCGATCTCGGGCTGGGGTGCCATGTGCAACAGGCAAGCAGTATCGGGGCTCTGGACAGGGCCCCGACTCCAATGGCACATCAACCTCTTAGAGTTGCTGGCAGTATAGCTGGCCCTGCGGAGGCTTCGGCCGTTGATTCAGGGCAAGAATGTGTTGGTCCGGACCGACAACACAGCGACCGTGGCATGTCGCATGTCACAACTCGCCCACCGCCTCCTCCTTTGGAGTCACCAGATGTTGAAGTCTCTACGAGCCACTCACCTTCTGGGCATCCTCAACTGTGCAGCAGACGCGCTCTCATGGCAGGTAACGCCATCCCCACGTAGTCCAGCTGATTTGGGAGAGATTCGGGGAGGCGCAGGTAGACATGTTCGCCTCCCTAGAGTCCTCTCACTGCCCCCTTTGGTACTCCATGTCTGAGGCTCCCATCGGCACAGATGCCTTGGTGCACAGCTGGCCTCAGGGGCTACGCAAACATGCATTTCCTCCAGTGAGCCTCATTGCACAGACACTGTGCAAAGTTAGGGAGGATGGGCAGCCAGTCCTGTTCGTTGCGCCGTACTGGCCCAACTGAACGTGGTTCTCAGACCTGATGCTCCTGGCAGTAGCCCCTCCCTGGCGCATTCCCCTGAGGCAGGACCTTTTCACTCAGGGGCAGGGCACGCTCTGGCACCCGCGGCCAGATCTCTGGAACCTCCACGTCTGGCCCCTGGACGGGACGTGGAAGACCTAGCAAATCTTTTGCCAGCGGTGTTAAGATACACTGGATGGGAGACCCTCACGGCAGCACGACCTGATCACCAGGTTCCTCAAAGGCGCGAGGAGGTTGAATCCTCCTAGACTGCACCTGATTCCCTCTTGGCATCTCTCTGTGGTCCTACCTGCCCTACAGAGAGCCCCTTTTGAGCCCCTGGAGCAGGCCGAGCTCAGCACTTTGTCACTGAAGACGGCCCTCCTGGTGGCGCTCACTTCCATCAAGAGGGTAGGGGACCTACAGGTGCTCTCTGTCACCAGCGTATGCCTGGAGTTTGGGCTGGCACACTCTCACGTGATCTTGAGACCCCGGCCCGGTTATGTGCCCAAAGTTCCCACCACTCCCTTTCGGGATCAGGTGGTGGGCCTGCAAGCACTCCCTTCAGAGGAGGAAGACCCGGCCTTGTCATTGCTATGTCCAGTTCATGCCTCGCGGAACTATCTGGAGAGGGAAGAGCACTTCCCAGCGTTATTCTAGAAGGTGCTCAGTGGGAAATTGCTTAACAGTAAATATCAAGAAAGGCCACCGCCTGTAGCCTCCTTGGGTAAGTGCCTCCTCCCCCCTTAACGTGACTAAGGAGGTGCCTTACCTAAACTCGCTGGAAGGTCACGGCATGGTCGAGCGCTTGCTGTGAGGCACGCAGCAGCTTGCCCGTGTCCACTCTTCCGTACCTCGTGACACGGTTCAGCTCCTGCGGCATTTCCTATAGGAACCCCTAGTGTTACTACATCAACACAATGTCGAGTGAGTGAAAGACAGGGAACGTCTGGGTTACTGGTGTAACCACTGTTCCCTGATGGAGGGAACGAGACGCTGTGTCCCTCCTGCCACGGTGCTGAACCAGCTAATGACATAGCCGGGACTCTCTATCGGCTCCTCAGCATAAATCTGAATGAGTGATGCACGCCATCTCCTTTTATACCCGTATGTCCGGGGCAGAGAGTGGCATGCAAATTCCATTCACCAATTCTCATCGGCCTTTTCTATTTTAAGCAAAGGTGATTGGGGCTCTCAAGACCAAACCCCTAGTGTCACTACATCGACACAATGTCTCGTTCACTCCATCAGGGAACAGGGGTTACACCAGTAACCCAGACATTTTCCTGTTTCATGGATTATGCCCAAAGACACTTGAACAGACCTACTGCAGAAGTGGCCTACAGCACACACAAAAATTTGGACATGTCCCCCTCAATGGTGGTTATGGCCCTACCTATGCCTAAACCTAACCAATTCTTAACAATATAAAGGATGTAACAAGCAGACACAAGTACAGTCAATAATTTATTCCAAGAAATTAAATAGAAAAGCACTGTAAAAGTATTTTAAATGACTCATGCTGCATTCAAAATTCTCTGAAGTCACATGAAAGTGTGAGGAACAGAATGAAACTGAAGGTTTTAATTGCTGAAAATCTTCCTCTCCGTGAAGGCAGTCAAATCTTATTCAGAAATATACATTCAAACATTTGCATGTCGTACTCAGTCACAGAACGCGTGAGAGCCAATGGCACTTGACATCACTGTTGTCAAAGCTGTCGTAATGCTTGTTGAGGCATTTTAATGTTTAAAAGAGAAAGCAGATTTGAGTGTTATGGATTATCATTTCATAAAGACTTAGTTTTAGATCTGTTCATCACATGAAACCATCAAATACAGCTTGTGAAGATCTGGAAGGGGTCTTATAAAGATTTTGTTTTGCCTTTAACACTGAGCCAAATTGTTTTTAATAATTATAATTTTCATAATAAAGTCCTCTGATATACTTATAATTTGTTTATGTGACTTGCTTTTTTAAATCCACATTTTCAATGTGTATTCACAATTTAAACATCATAAATCATCTGTTTGGGTTTTGGCACATGTTTCTCATAATAATAATTATAGGGGACAAAACATCTGTGACCATCATGAGATGAACAATCCTGTCTGGACCTTTTTGTGGTAGTTTTCAAAAAGCAATTATTCACGCACACATGTTTCGTCATTGTACTTTCATAATAAGTAGATGATTGGTGGTGAGAGAGCAGCCTACTAATATAGGCCATAGTAAGTACAGCATGTCAAGATTCTTTTTTGTTTATGCTCTGATCAGAGCAAAAACAAATCTAATCTAAAAAAAAATGTGTACAGCTTGCATAAAAATGTACCCATGTGATCTTGGACCCCCCAGTCAGACAAATCATAATATTTGTAAACAAAAACTTTTGCAACTCCTTTGGGGTAAACTATAACCCAGCATTCAGTCTACACAGGAAAGAAGAGACAACAACTGGGAAGTGTATAAAATCAGTGAAAACGGTGGCGTAGTGGTTAAAGATCTGGGCTGGTAACCCAAAGATTCAAAGCCTGGGAGGGGCAGTCTGTAAACTGAGGAGTTGCTATGTTCTCCTTTCAAGATGGTGACCTTCATCAAGACACTTAACCCCAGCTTTCTCTGATAGGAACTGTCCTGCAAGTTGCTTAGGATATAAAGTGTCCGCTGATTGACATGTACATAACTGGTGTTTACAGATTGATCCGAGCAGCAAGTAACAAGATCTTTCAGTTGGAAGGTTCAGAATGTCCCACCTTTAAAGAGAGTGTGCAAAAAAACCTGCACTGACATGACCAAATTTTTCTCCTAGAATGTGATGTCTGTGGTTGTACAAGCAGCCAATAGGAGATAAGGCTAAACAGAGAAATGAAAATAAGTCATAAGGGCAAGCCACAGTGTCATTACATGAACATCAACAAATGAATTGGCACAGCCTGAACCTCAGAGTAAAATTTAATGATTTGACATGATAGCTGTAGGATTAGCCACCTACAGTAAATATGTATCTGTGATGAAAGAATAATAAAAAGAGCTTAAAGAAATGAGCAAATAGATTTAATTTAAGACAGCACAGCCAGAATCTCTATACAAAGTGAAGTAGTTCTGACTTGAATCCTAAGAGGGATTAGACTGATAAATCAGTAAATCTGATGGAACAAGAAAAGAAAGAGGTGAAGTAGGGGCACAGTAAATCTCTTCTTAAAATGTTATGTATTTGGCTAAAGTTTTCACTATGAATTTGCAGGGTGAATTCACTAAACAGTTGTGGCCTGTTTGTGTGTGGTATATCAATGCAAAAACTTGCATCTTATTCATTAACCACCTGCAATAAATGAGCTGAAATAGTGCTGTGCAGTATCTAAATTAAGTCATTGTTAATTTTCTTAGTGCAAACACACCTCCTTTCTAATATTTAGACTTATTATTGTGCCTGATTCACAAAAGTTGACATTATTTGCCTGGTGAAATTAATGTAGGGTAAACAGAGTTTTCTTTAACGCCCTACAACAAGATGCACTGAACAAAAAGTAAATTTTGTTAAGGTAATTGGTTGCACAAAATTGATTTATCTACATTTGTGTCAGGATTTGTGAACGAGAGAGGACACAAATGCAGGTTAACCACAACAATTAAAAAATCAGGCAGAACTCAAAGAAACCTCAGAGGCCAAGAACAGGAACAGTCCAACAGCTAGGCAAGATCGGCAACCAGCAGGCAGGTGAAGAAGGCTGACAAAGCTGAAGAGGAGCAGGCAGGTATCAAGGTCATGGCAGGCTGGGATCAGAGCCAGTAGAGCAGGTAGAACAGGTGGACTGGGCAGACAGGGGAATAGGCAGCTTGTTGTTGGGGCGGGCAGAGATAGATAGCCAAGAGACCAGAGTACAAGGCAGACAGGACCAGACTGGAAATGGGTTCAGACAAAATCAGGGATTCAAATTCAGAGGGAGTGAAGGGGGGCAAGGTAAACAGAACCAGGCAAGGGGCAGGCTTACTCGGTGTCAAAGATGGGTAGAGAACCAAGGCCAAGAGGGATGGAGATCGGGCTTACAGAACCAGTAAGAGACAGGCAGAGAGGGTAGTCGAAATGGGCCAAGGATACAGGAGCCAGCAGGAATCAGAGCAAGATAAATTGACAGTTAAAGCAGTTAAGCAGGCTGGATGCTAATAGCACAAGGGCAAACAAAGACAAAAAAACAACAACAAAAAAACAAGCTGATCAGCCCTGAAAATTTTAGATAAATATATATAAATATAGATAAATTATAATATAATATAAATATTATAACAGCTCAATTATATTGAGTAAAGTGAGTAAATCCAACCAGATCTAATGAGGTTCATTCTACTTAATAAAAATACACACGAGGCAGAAAATACATTAATTGGGGGCCTGGGTAGCTCAGCGAGTATTGACGCTGACTACCACCCTTGGAGTCACGAGTTCGAATCCAGGGCATGCTGAGTGACTCCAGCCAGGTCTCCTAAGCAACCAAATTGGCCCTGTTGCTAGGGAGGGTAGAGTCACATGGGGTAACCTCCTCGTGGGCACGTGGTGAGTTGTGCATGGATGCTGCGGAGAATAGCGTGATGCCTCCACACGCGCTACGTCTCCACGGTAACACGCACAACAAGCCACTTGATAAGATGCGCAGATTGACGGTCTCAGATGCAGAGGCAACTGAGATTCGTCCTCCACCACCCAGATTGAGGCGAGTCACTATGCCACCATGAGGACTTAGAGCGCATTGGGAATTGGGCATTACAAATTGGGGAGAAAAGGGGAGAATTGTTTTTTATGTTAATTTAGTAATCTTCAACCAGCAAGATACATCTGTAGTCTCACATATACTTAACAGGCACAGCTATTACATGTACTTTTCTATACTGAAGATATGTCAAGTATATATATATCTATGCATGAACTGAGAACAAAGTTTATATTGGTTAGAAGGAACACTAATCTCCATGATGAGGACTTCAAATAAAACACCATAATTTAACACAAAACAGCATGCTAACACTAAACAGAACTGTAAACAGAACTGCAACCCTTATAAATTACCAACAATGGTGTAATCTATTCATGTAATGGTGTTACCTATTCAGAATACAAAAATTAAGTAACTGTATTCAGCCACTTGTATTCAGAATACAGTTTATACAATTTTTATTAGAATACTTCGCTAATAATGACCACAAAATAAAGCAGAAGGAAAAATTCTTGTCAATCAAGTGAAAAACTTTATTGTCTTTATGAACCGTTTTTCTGAACAGCACAGATGATTTGCGCAGCACATGAGCAGTGTTGCCTGGGTTTAAAAAAAAAAAAAAAAAAAAAAAAAAAACACCACCGTCACCAAAAGGTTTCACGGTATACACTAGATAATGAATATACAATGTCTTAGTCATGTCTAATGATTCCGGGATTGAATATCTGGTAACTGCACCGGAATGTTGTCTTAATCAGCGAACTGTCAGCTGTGCACCAGAACCAATACAGCCACATTTTTACACAAATATTTCATTAGAGCGCATGATACATTGTTGCCCGCAATTGTAATTGCTGTGTAAATACATTTAACATATCAAACAAAGTGATTCACAAAAAAATCTAAAATAGACAATTAAAATCAAAGGAGTAAAAGAATTAAAAGCACCTAAAAAATAAAAGTGTCAGAAAATACAAAGAATAAATAGGCCTAAATATGGAAGCAAGCCTAGTTAAAATCATATATATATATATATATTTCATTGTTGTCACAGGACCTCACTATGTTGCATGTTTAATTTCTGCAACTGGCATCCAGATATCAATTAATTTGCATTTAGAATCCAATTTTGTGTCAAAATGTATTAGTCTTTGTCAGTCCAATCAAATAATGGGTAAAAAAGAAGATTAAAATACAAACATTAGTTAAAAACATTATAAATGTCATTAAAACATTCACAAACAACCCTGCTTGGTAACTACAATGTCTCAGCTAGTGGCTTTTGGGTCTTCTAGGTAAAGGAAGAATTTCTCTTGTTGGAAAGTGGACGAGATATTTTAGTTGACCACAAACTGATATCTGCACATGCAGGATAAAGAACATATACTGTATGTACCACATTTTCTTGGTCAAGCAACTCACAGAGCCAGGACACTTGAGGGTGTAGCGAACCAAAATGATCACACGGGAAGTCAGTGTGTTGTTTCCGAAAGTTATAGTACCCTAGGTTCGGCCACATTATTCCAACTCACTGACAATCGCCATCTATCAGACATTTTTGCACCATCTCAAGTGTGTTTACCTTCCCTTGTGACATGACTAAAAGTGCATTGCGTCAGCAGCGTGGGAGACCAAGGTACGCATCCTGCATTGAAACCAAGAAGTAAACGCGTTTGCATATTTAAAACATTATAAATGCCATTCAGAACATTCACAAACAACCCTGCTTGGTAGCTACAATGTCTCAGCTAGTGGCTTTTGGGCCTTCTAGGTAAAGGCAGAATTTTTCTTGTTTGGAAGTGGATGAGATATTTTAGTTGACCACAAACTGATATCTGTTTGCCTTCTGCCTTCCATAAAGAAAAACATCAGCATCCATCTAATAAAAAAAATAAAATAAATCAAGGCAGTTCAAAGTTCATGAAATTTGCTGGTTGGCTGTTTAGACTCACTTAATAGTGGAGATGTAGATGTATCAGATCTGATAAAAATGACATCACACATAATTCTGCCAATTGTGACTTGCCTTTATAAATATGTATTCTAAAAGTAGTCTTGTATTCTGAATACATTCCTTTTTTATGTGATGTATCAGAAAACATTACTGAATACATTTAAAAGGGTTTTTAGTATTCTGCCCAACCCTAATTACAAACTACAACAACCACTTCCCCAAACACAGATCATCTGTAACAACTATTTTTTCTTTTCTGATGGACTTTAAATAATTATCATAACACAGAGCATATGTTTAAAACATATTTTTATTTGGTAAAATTAAAAATAATTAAAATGTATCAAAAGAGCAATATCTGCTAACATACAAGTTATTTCCATATTCTATTTTTTTTTTCACAACTAGTTCAGCACAACTAATTCCCTTTTGTGTCTTAAACAAAGTGTCATAAATAGAAAATTAAGGTTTGAAAAGGAGTGATCAACATAAGTTCTTAAATGATGTTAAATACATATTCCCATTCCATATGGCAAGAAGCCATCTCATGAGGCTTTAATTTTCGTAAAATGGTTAATTTGATATTTTCCTGGATTAGTTTACTTCAGTGATTCATTTCTCCTGTAATAAGCCTCTCACATGCACCTATCTTTGTCTCAGATAGATTTGCCCTAAAGACTCCACTGTTTTACAAAGCATTAACATTTTCCTGTCTTTTCAATCACACATTAGTCACAGCTTGCATGAGTCTTTGTACAAATGTTATTGTGAACTATCATAAGACTTCTTTTTTTTTTCCACAAATATGTCAGTGCTAAAGGGAGGTGCCATTCCGTGAGATCCATGGATGTTTCCAAATTCAAGACAACTGTTAATGTTCAGAATCAGAAGTGAGTTGCAGTCAGGACAGCCCATCATTTTTATCATCTGAGCTGGATTCACAAGAACCCATTGAATGATGGTTTCAGATGCAATGTGGTTCCAATTCACACAGCCTGGGTTTGGTCATATCGGAGAATGGCCTTTATCACACACAGTATTCAAAGCCCTTGCATGCCAGGCATGCCCTTCCAAATCTGGTCCAACAATTTCTCAGAGGATTGTTAGTAATTTTGATACCTTTAATCAGCCTTGTTACAATTTAACCATGTCTTTATTAAATGGGCTGATTTTATCAGGAAGAGGAATTTGGGCAATCGCAAAACTGGGACTTTTATAGCTTTGCACACAAATTTTAAAACCTCATTCTTCAGGAGGAAAGCAAAACAATTTTCTCATATTTCAACCTTTGACAAAATGTAAGTTGTTTTTGTAATAAGAACAAAATTATTTGTCATAGAATGGAGAGTAACAGTAAGTTATAAATCATTGGTTTCTTAGTATGGAGAGAAGTGAGTACTGTCATGGTATATTATCATTATTTTTTAAAGTAGTATACATGCAGGATAAAGAACATATACTGTATGTACCACAGTTTCTTGGTCAAGCAACACACAGAGCCAGGACACTTGAGGGTGTAGCGAACCAAAATGATCACACGGGAAGTCGGCATGTTGTTTCCGAAAGTTCCAGTACCCTAGGAGCGACCACATTATTCTGACTCACTGACAATCGCCATCTATCAGACATGTTTGCACCATCTCAAGTGTGTTTACCTTCCCTTGTGACATGACTAAAAGTGCATTGCGTCAGCAGCATGGGAGACCAAGGTTCGCATCCCGCATTGATACCAGGAAGTAATCGCATTTGCATATTGAATCCTTGCCCCTCTTTTCAGTGCAATAGCAATGAATAGTGTCTGTGCTTTCAAGCTTCAAAAAGGATGCAAAAGTATCATAAAAGTAGTCCATTTGACTCCTGTGCAGAGAAAATTCTGCTGCTGAAATCGGTCTGTGCTTACTGAAATTCGAACCACAGCCTCTGGTGGCCAAAGCTGAAAGTGTTGTTAAGGAGAAATGTCCACAGGGTGATGCCAAAAGCAAACTTTTTTTCTTTCTTTCTATTTTTTTTTTTTTTTTTGTTTTTGTTTTTTGTACAGTCAACAAGATTGCATATTTTTATTAACCGGAGTAAAAATTTAATTTTAGAGCAAAAATGCAACCTCTAAATTGTGCTCACCATTGTTTATGTGAACACGGTTACTTCCTGGTTTCAATAATACCAGAACCAATGTTGGCTGTGCAATTTTCTACAGTGAAAGATGACATTTTGACTTGAAAAATTAGGGCCTTTGAATAATAGTAGAATCAATAATAAATAAATTTGAATCGCAAATGCACTTAACAATATTAATATTGGATATATTTTTGGCCATATAGAAATTTACATTTCGCAAAGAGTTAAAGAGATATTTAACACCTAATTTGTGTAGGGCTATATTTAAACATTCCGACAGTAGGACTTCTTAAAGGAATATTCCAGTTTCAATACAAGTTAAGCTCAATCAACAGCATTTGTGGCATAATATTTATTATCACAAAAAATTAATTTCGACTCGTCCCTCCTTTTCTTCAAAAAAAGCAAAAATCTGGGTTACAGTGTGGCACTTACAATGAAAGTGAATGGGAAGAGAAATACAATTATAAGCTTCAAACACAAACCTAAACCTAATCATCAGTGGAGTAAAAATGTAATGTGAGGGGGGAAAATGCAACCTCTGAATCACACTCACCACTGATTATACGAACCATATTGGTTCACTACACCCTCAAGTGTCCTGGCTCTGAAACTATGGTACATAGAGTATATGTATTTTATTCTGCATGTACCCAACTTCCACGTCTTATATAGTCCACCCACGTCTTATATAGTATTGTTATTTTTCTTTAGCTACTGACTTTAAGGTCAATTTGCACATGTTGCATGACAAATATAAACCATCTTCATTCTCTCCCTGAAGAGGCCTAATTCTAACATTTTGTGCTGGACAGATACCAAAATACTGTACAGTATGACAGGGCTTTCTTTTTTTTCTTTCTTTCTTTTTTGATTTTCTCGCCTTTTCTCCCCAGTTTGGAATGCCCAATTCCCAATGCGCTCTAAGTCCTCGTGGTGGCGTAGTGACTCGCATCAATCCGGGTGGCGGAAGAAGAATCTCAGTTGCCTCCGTGTCTGAGACCGTCAATCCGCGCATCTTATCACGTGGCTTGTTGAGCGCGTTACCGCGGAGACGTACCGCGTGTGCAGGCCCACGCTATTCTCCGCAGCATCCACGCACAACTCACCACACGCCCCACCGAGAGCGAGAACCACACATTATAGTGTCCACGAGGAGGTTACCCCATGTGACTACCCTCCCTAGCAACCGGGACAATTTGGTTGCTTAGGAGACCTGGCTGGAGTCACTCAGCATGCCCTGGATTCGAACTTGCGACTCCAGGGGTGGTAGTCAGCGTCAATACTACCCAGGCTTTCTTAGAGTTTGCTTAAAGTTTAACCACAATCTATTTAGATTTGTATTGTTTGCTGGAGTTGTATTGGAATGAAAACATTTAACCCTTATGTATATGTTCATGGTGGTGCGCTAATTTGGACCATGTTGGCTGATATGTTTTCATTCAGTCCAGCTAGACGGCTCAGTTAAAACAGAATTCCAGAAAAACCTTAATAGGTGTATTTGTATCTTATTTCCACAGGGATGTGTGGCCCAGATTTTTCCAGCCTCTTCATCATGGTCTGCACGCAAAAGTCAAATCTCCTTATATCTAAAAGGATCATGAGAGTAGTAAAATGAGAGGTCAGACACCCAGCCTGATATCTGAGAGTTTGCCCACTGGCTCCCAAGATCAGCCGCCCAGTAACTGGCACACAGTTCCCTTTAGGCAAAATATGTCAGTTCAGATTTCAGTTTTTCCATTTGACAGCACTTTAATCTTCCGTTTAAAGCATACTGCCGCATTTTTTAAAAGGACTGGTTGGAAACACATTGATTTGCACTTTTAATAAAAATACTGTACAAAATATGTCAGATGTTTTCCTAATTTTATTTAAATTCAGCAAGTGGTTTTTTTTAACATTGTTACATTCGTGTATTTGCTGTTGTATAACTGCACGTAACATCTCAGAAGGTGTTATTGTCTCTTACTCACTTAAGCTTCCATTTTCCTATGAATAGTGTCAAAATGAGCTTTCAATGGAAAGGAATGCAACATTTCCTTTGACTGACAGAAATAGACACTACTTTCTGCTCTGAAGCAAAACTATGCCAACCTCAAATTCTCTTTTGATTGCGTACAGATGCCAGGCTCTCCGGCCTGGGAGCCATCCTGTTTCAACACGATCAGAAACAAAGGATCAAAGATCAAAGATGAAAGGGTATGTTAGAAGCTCGCCATTGTAACAAAAGTCCTCCTGATGCCCCTTAAAACCATCAAATCAAATCAAATCACTTTTATTGTCACACAGCCACATACACAAGTGCAATGGTGTGTGAAATTCTTGGGTGCAGTTCCGATCAACATAGCAGTCGTGACAGTGATGAGACATATACCAATTTACAATAACATAAAATTAACACAACACAATTTCAAATCTAATATACACATAATTACACACAACACAATATACAAATAATAACATACACTGTACAGTATACAATACACACAATATAGATACACATTATTCAGTAAAAAAAGTATATATAGTATATATAGAATGTACAGTAGGTTGTATTGTACTGTATTGACATTCAGGCTGTCAGTTGATAGTAAGTTGTTAAGAGAGAATATAATATAATTTATGACTGTCCGGTGTGAGATATAAGAGTAAGAGTAATAAAGTGCAGTGCTGATGTATTTTGATCATGGGAGATCAAGAGTTCAAAAGTCTGATTGCTTGGGGGAAGAAGCTAACATGGAGTCGGCTGGTCCGGGTCCTGTTGCTGCGATACCGCCTGCCTGATGGTAGCAGTGAGAACAGCCCATGGCTCGGGTGGCTGGAGTCTCTGATGATCCTCCGAGCTTTTTTCACACACCGCCTGGTATATATATCCTGGAGGGAGGGAAGCTCACCTCCGATGATGTGTCTGGCAGTTCGCACCACCCTTTGCAGTGCTTTGCGGTTGCGGGCTGTGCTATTGCCGTACCAGGTGGTGATGCAGCCAGTCAGGATGCTCTCTACAGTGCAGGTGTAGAACCGTGTGAGGATGTGGCGGTTCATTCCAAACTTCCTCAGCCGTCTCAGGAAGAAGAGGCGCTGATGAGCCTTCTTCACAATGACTTCAGTGTGGATGGACCATATGAGTTCCTCAGTGATGTGGACACCCAGGAACTTGAAGCTGCTGACTCTCTCCACTGGTGCTCCATTGATGGTGATGGGACTGTGTTCTCTGTCTTTTCTTCTGAAGTCCACCACAAGCTCCTTTGTCTTACTGACGTTGAGGGAGAGGTTGTGCTCCTGACACCAGTGTGTCAGAGTGTGCACCTCCTCTCTGTAGGCTGTTTCATCATTGTCAGTGATCAGACCTACCACCGTCGTGTCATCAGCAAACTTAATGATGGCATTGGAGCTATGTGTTGCCACACAGTCATGTGTGTACAAGGAATACAAGAGTGGGCTGAGAATACAGCCCTGTGGGGCTCCAGTGTTGAGGGTAAGTGATGAGGAGATGTTGCTGCCTATTCTAACCACCTGGAGTCTGCTTGACAGGAAGTCCAGGATCCAGCTGCACGGCGAGCTGTTTAAGCCCAGAGCCCGGAGTTTCTCATCTAGCTTGGAGGGCACTATGGTGTTGAATGCTGAGCTGTAGTCTACAAACAACATTCTCACATAAGTGTTCTTTTTTTCCAGGTGGGAGAGAGCGGTGTGTATTGTAGATGCAATGGCATCATCAGTGGAGCGGTTGTTGCGGTAAGCAAACTGCAATGGGTCTAGAGAGAGAGGCAGCACAGAGCAGATGTAATCTCTGATTAGTCTCTCAAAGCATTTGCTGATGATGGGGGTCAGAGCAACAGGACGCCAGTCATTTAAGCAAGTGATTTTTGATTGCTTTGGAACAGGCACAATGGTGGATGTTTTAAAGCATGTGGGGACTACAGATAAAGAGAGGGAAAGGTTGAAAATGTCCGTAAAAACACCAGCCAGCTGGTTCGCGCACGCTCTGCTGACGCGGCCCGGAATGCCGTCTGGGCCCGCGGCTTTGCGGATATTCAACCGTCGGAAGGATCGGGTTACATCCACTACAGAGATGGAGAGTGAACTAACCTCTGTAGCTTCGGCCGCGAGAGCTCTCTCTGCGAGGGCGGTGTTATTTCCCTCAAAACGAGCATAAAATGTATTTAGCTCATCCGGGAGAAAGGCAGCGGTGTTCATGGCGGAGTTTTTATTCCCTTTAAAGTCGGTGATGATGTTAAATCCCCGCCACATGCTTCTAGAGTTGGTGGTGTTAAACTGTCCTTCAATCTTGTTCCTGTACTGGCATTTTGCTGTTCTGTTTTCGGAGGGCATAACTGGCTTGTTTATGCTCCTCCGTGTTCCCGAAATTAAAAGCGGAGGTCCGCACATTAAGTGCCGCGCGAACATCGCTATTTATCCATGGCTTCTGGTTCGGATAGATCCATGTTGTTCTGGTCGGAACAACGTCCTCTACGCACTTTCTGATGAAACACATTACGCTATCAGCGTAAAGCTCAATGTCGTCATCAGAGGCGGACCGGAACATCTTCCAGTCCGTGTGATCAAAACAGTCTTGTAGCGTAGAGTCTGATTGGTCCGACCAGCACTGGATCGTTCTGAGGGTGGGTGCTTCCTGTTTCAGTTTCTGCTTGTAAGCGGGCAGAAGCAGAATGGAAGAGTGGTCTGATTTGCCAAATGGTGGGTGGGGGAGGGATTTGTAGCCATCCCAGAAGGGAGAGTAGCAATGGTCCAAAACCCGGTCCCCTCATGTGTTGAAACTAATATGCTGGTGGTATTTTGGTGTGACTGATTTGATGCTGGCTTTATTAAAGTCCCTGGTCACAATGAACGCGGCCTCAGGGTGTGCGGTTTCTTGCTTGCTTATAATCCCGTACAGTTCCTTGAGTGCCCGGTCTGTGTCGGCTTGTGGCGGGATGTACACAGCAGTGATAATGACCGCTGTGAATTCCCTCGGTAGCCAGAATGGCACAGAAGCATGAGAAATTCCAGATCAGGAGAGCAGAAATACTTGATAGAATGTACGTTCCTCTGATCACACCAGGATTTGTTGATCATAAAACATACACCACCACGTCTGCTTTTACCTGAGAGGTCTTTCGCTCTGTCCGCTCGGTGCACGGAAAACCCCACGGGTTCAATGGCTGAGTCTGGAATCTCCGCAGACATCCAAGTTTCCATAAAGCAGATAATGCAGCAGTCCCTCGTCTCTCGTTGGAAAGAGATCCGCGCTTTCAGCTCGCAGAGCTTGTTATCCAGAGACTGAACATTTGCCAGTAGAATACTGGGTAGCGGGGGTCGATTTGTGCGGCGTCTTACTCTGATGAGAACGCCGGCTCTGTTTCCCATTTTCCTCCTGCGTTTCCACAGCCGTGCAGCACAGACAAAGGGCTTCGCTTGCGTGTTTGTAAACAGCGGGTCGGCATTGAGGAATTTGAAGTCCGGTTTATGGTGCGTAATTGCTGAACCAATGTCCAAAAGTGTTTGTCTGTCATAGACAATAAGGCAGACAACATCCAAGACAAAAAACATAAGAATTGTAAACAAAACAAACAAAACACTACCATGTTGTGTCAGAGCTCACAACGCAGCAGCCATACTCGGTGCCATCTTGAGTTCCAATCTCTCATGTATGGTGCAATCAATTAAAATTTGCAATATCTCCCTCTTTGTTCTTGTCAAGTCAGTGTGAGCACAGTCCATTATAAAGCCACATAATCAGGCAATTCTGTGGAGCTGACAAGGATGCTTACTGATAAAGTCTCAGTATCATGGCCTGAAGGCCACATCTCAGTGGAAATAAAGAGAACATGGTGAGAACTATCTGGAAAATGATCAGTTTGCCCTCTGCTGGGCAGCTCCTTGCGTGTTTTAAATCAGGTTTGTAGTGAGAATACCCAAATGGGGTGAGAAGCAGACTTATGTGTAGGAAATGTGCTATTACAGTATCTGATATCATTAGCACAGATTAATGTTAAAGACCATCTAGGGACTGTTTATTTTCCGTAATACATCACAATGCCCAAATCTGCAGCTCTAATTCACATCAGTTCATTGCAAGCATTACAATAATTGAGAAAGCTGGCAGAGGTTATAAATGTCGAAGTCTGCTAAAAAAGTGCCAGGTTTCTCACTTGATCTCACTTACAAACGCTTTCCTCTTGACGTGCTAAGCCAAGCATGGCTAAAACCTGAATAAACAAACTTTCATCCAGTTAATAATTTAAGCCGAGAGCAGGGAAATGAGCAATATAGGGGGATTAATTGTATGGATTAACCAGATATAATTGCACTATTTAGAGCTGATCAGATATTCCAGACCGGGAAAAAACTATTTTTCTGCCAGCCATCTGAAAGTGACCACAAACTGCAGAAGTAGACTCACATATCCTCTGTCTATACCACATTGACCTCACAGTATCAGTTAAATATTTACACAAATGCTTCACAAAGGAACTCCCCCTCCAAAGGGTGACCCACGGTCAGCCTCAGATGTACGCACATTGGAACAAAGCATTAATTACCAAATTTCATTAGTCTAAACAGCTCTGTTATTCTATTTGTATTTCATTACTTTTAGTGATGTCAGTCGATTAAAATATTTAATCACAATTAATCGCATGATTTTTCATAGGCAATCACGATTAATCACAGATTTTGTATGTGCTGAAATTTGATTCTATAGAAACTTCTTTTCTTGTCAAAATGCATTTAGTCCCATCTTAGAAAAGAAAACATGACAATATGCAGCAATGTTTTAATACATTTTTTCAAACAAAGCCTTCCCCAGTATAAAGATAGAAATGCACTAAAATAGCAATAATTAAAGTAACATTAAATGTTTCCCAAAGTCTAAGCGGGAGGTTAACTAAATGAATGAACCCATAGGTTGCGTATTTCTTTGCAATGCACATAAAATTTCTGAAACCCTCATCCTCCACAACATTAATCGGCCGATAGGCTGTGGCTTTCCACTTTGCTACTTCAGTCGTGAAGCCGTATTCACATGAATCGCATCAAGGTGCCAGCGCACCACTCAATGCCAGCGTCAAGCACCACTTTGAAGTCTGATGAGAACATTCCCAATGGCATATCTATGTATGGCATAAATAAGAGTAGTATGGTAGAACGTTATTCTGAACATGGCCAATGTCTTGTTCTGCTTTTAGTGCTGGCACTGCCCATTTAATGATACTTCATCTGAATTATCCAGTAATCATTAGCTGACACTTCAAAAGATCAGCGGCAATTGGGTCAAAATTGAAATAGTTTGAACTTTGAGCAGCATGTTGACAGACCTTCCACTGGAGAACTCCAACAAGCTAGCCAGCCACAGTGGTCCCTCATCAGTCCCATATATTGTGGGTTTGGCTTTTAGGTGTGCACCCTGAAGGAATTTATTTTGTGATAATAAAATCTGGCTGCAAATAAATAAATACATGAACATGAAATATTGATTTGAGTTGAAATAATGTTATTATGTGATAAGCAAGAGACTGCGGAGTCTCCAGGAACACTGAATCCAAGAGTCGTAATATTACCCTTACGTTTTCAGGAAGCTGTGAAGCATGACTTGCTGTTTGCTATGTCTAGTCAGATGCTGGTGGTATTATGGGGTGGATAGTTCCAGTTTTATAAAACATTCTATTGAAAAAATATGTGAGTGCAATTTGAGTTATAAATATTTTTTGTCTGTTGTTCTAGAAAAGATAAATTCTACATTTTAAATGTGTATATCTGCTTAAAGATTTTTTTGTCAAAAATCCAATTTTGATTACATGCGGTCTGTTGTAATGCTATTAATAAAACAATACATTTTAGTAATATTAACCATTATCTGATTATTATTAACCATTAACCACATCGAACAGAGCATTTGTGGACTGATTCTGTTAATCACATCTAATTAGTCTCTTGAAAATGAAGTAAAACATCCTTTATATTAGTCTTTCAAGATGTATTACCATCTGCCATGTCCCATCTGCTGTGTAAAATATCAAGATGACGCATGGACCTCAGAAATGTTAAATAACAAATTAAGAAGCACCAGAAGCAGCAAATGTACAATGCACCACAGATGCTTCCAAGCTAATGACAAATAATCTCTGAACAAATATCTCTACATCTGGTTTTAGCTGAGACAACTGCAAACTGTATAACAGATTCTCATGTGAACATCGAGAACATATTATCTCAGTATATTTTAGCATGCAATCCTTCCAAGTCTTATTGCAAGCATGTATGCATGCATTTGCGTGTTTTGGTTGATAAATGTATTCTATAAAGATGTGAAAGATGTTGAGCTCTGGTTTTTAGCTCTGGAAAAGGTGTGTCATGAATAAATGATCCTTAATAATGACATGTAGTCCAATAGCCAGAATCAATTATATATACAGTATATATATATGCCATTATTAAGGATCATGATGTATATATACATATACTGACATATTGGTGGTATTATTCAACAAAATACACCTCTGAGATCTGCCTTTTATTATATGTGACCTGCTTCACCATTTTGAGTCACTTTGGTCCAGAAACACATTTGGAGTTTTATACACTAAAATAAAAGTGCATAATAATATAATTATGTTTCTAGACCATTGTTGAAGATAATAATAATTTAAATGTTGAATGATATAATCGAGAAAAACTTTCCTTTTTAATCTTTAGTGCATAAAACTCAAAATGTGTTTCTGGGACAAAGTGACTCATGGAGCAGGTCACATATTGTATATTGACCTAGAATCTTCCATTATGTACATGCATGATCTTTCATGATCTTTCAAACAAAACTCTTTGTGGCGGGGGAGGTTAAACAGAAGCAAGTCTTTTACAAGCAGTTCTTGCTGTTGCAGCATCTTTGAGATGGGAAACTCTGTCATTTCATGCTAAAATAGAATGGACACGGTACACATCGAATCTCTTTGAAAAGCACCTGCTGAAGCCAGATATTTCCTTCCACAGCTGTGACATTTGAACAGACGTGAAAGCAAAAGAACGGAGAAAAAAGTATCCCAGCCCTCATCGTGCCATAATGAATACCAGGACTTACAGTATTCCACCCCAACTTTCATGGAAGTTGCAAGGTATGTTAGCAATGGAACCTAAAAACAGGAAATGTTATTGAGAGCATAATAAATGTATGATGCCCTTAGAAAGGTGGCTACCCTTAGGTTGCAGCTTGTCCAGAGCACCCATGCAATTAACATAGAATAAATTGGTTTGGACAGATAGATCAATAGATAAATAAAAGTTTAAAATTTGTACCTTGCTGCTGGTAACACTTGGATTGCATTGCTCTTCGTGATTCTGACTTTAAAAGGAAAATATATTTCTGAACTAAAAAACAGATAAATATCAAGACCATACAGGACATATCACAGATATATTCACAGATTTTTGTTTAAATAAACTATTTAACCAAAATAGCTTCAATTATGTTTGGCTGTCCTGAACCTGAAACAACAGCCAACTTTTATCTGTCATTGCACATTCTCAAGTGAGATGTGGTGTCATCAGTAAACCCCCATGGAGTTTTCACAGAGCTGTTTATTGTGTTGTGAAATGCCTGGACACTTTTATTACAATCCAAGATTATGGACATAATCACATAACACATGCAATAGACCACAAATGGTGTTCATGACAGTGGCCCCAAAATGTATTTGGACAATGAAGACATGCTTAAAATTGTAAGAATGTCATTGCATTATTTGCAAGGGATAATCCAACATTGATTGAATTAATGGAATATTTCAGGTTCAATACAAGTTAAGCTCAACTGACAGCATTTAAGGCATAATATTGATTACCACAAAAATTAATTTAGACTTGCCCCTCCTTTTCTTTAAAAAAAGCAAAAATCTGGGTACCACTCTTTCAAAAGTATACCCACACAATGTAAACAATATGCGTATTTGGTGATCGGGACATGGCCGAGTGACGTCTGTGGAGAGCAAGGCCAGGACAGGAAGAGCAGTAAGGATTGACACTTGTGGGAAATTATCTCTAACAGCTGTTTTGTGTTGCAGTGAGAGCTGGAGAGGGATAAAAGGGCAGTCCAGACTGCTGGAGGGGAGAGAGAGAGAGACGCATATAACTGTGTTGATCTGTGTGTTCAATTACTGTGCTGAAAGCAACCATTTTGTTTTTCACTGAAAAATTGAAAAATAAACACTTACTTTGTAGTTTACCTGGCCCTCGCTTCCTCCTTCACAGAGAGAGCTAGTGATCTGTCACTGTGGTGTCAAAACCCGGGAATTAGGAGGAAGAAAATGCCGCCAAGAATATGATTCCTAAATTGTGCACGAAGATGCTCGAAATTGGGACAAGTGGCACGAGCCCCTATTATTTGCAGTATGAGAGGTCCCACAAGCCTCCACAGGGTTCTCCCCATTTTAATTATTGTTTGGTCATTGACCGCACAGCGTGCTCGACGTCCTACGGGACAATTGGGAGGAGGGATCTTCAAACAGCAAAAACTAAATTCAATACGTTCTTGACCTGAGAGCAAAACTGCACACACTGGGGCAATTATCACAGGAGAATTTGCTCCGGGCTCAAGAACATCAAAGCCGGCTGTATAATAGGGGTACTCGACTAAGGGAATATACACCGGGAGTTAAAAACCTTGTATTGCTCCCCAGATCGAGCTCTAAATTACTCGCCAAGTGGCAAGGACCCATTGAGATCATACGGCGAAATCGCTTATGAGGTGAAACAAACAGATAGAGGTGGAGCACGTCAGATTTACCACCTCAACCTCCTAAAACCATGGAGAGAGGTGTTCCCTGTGGCTTTGGCGATGGTGGTTCCGGAGATGGAGGAGCTCGGGCCGGAGGTGAAATTAAAAGCCACCGATCGAGTCTCCCCGGTCAGTTGTGGAGACCACCTCTTAACATCCCAAGTCACAGAGGTTGCCAGGTTGCAAACAGAATTGTCCGATGTGTTCTAGCCTCTACCTGGTCGTATGAACCTCTTAGAGCACCATATCGAAACAACCCCAGGAGTAGTGGTACGTAGTCATCCCTACCGATTACCCGAGCACAAAAAAGAAGTGGTTCAGGAAGAATTAAAGGCCATGCTGGATATGAGGGTAATTGAAGAATCCCACAGTGACTGGGCCAGCCCGGTTGTTCTGGTTCCTAAGAGTGACCGCTCAGTCCGGTTCTGTGTGGATTATAGAAAAGTAAATATGGTTGTAACAGCTCACAAACAGAAGGGAAGGAGAACACAGGGAAGCAGGTTTTTCCAGGCTCAGGTAGGACTTTTAATCAGCCACTTCAATGCTTTACAACTTCACAAACTCGTCAGTTTCACAGGCAAGTAGACTTAAATTAATTAGCTTCACAGGCACATAGTAACTTAAACACATCAGCTTCATAAACATAACAGATTAAACGTAGCAGCTTCAGGAGCACCGTGGCCTCCCTTGTGCCAGACTCTCTCTCCCTCTCTGCTGGTGGCGTGGCTGCTTATATGCCGCTCTCCCCATGCTCACTGGAATTAGAGACAGGTGTTACACATAATCTAGCTCAGGTGCAAGCGCCCTTACCACTTTCTCTCTCTCCAGATGGATGCTTGACCACGGCCCTGCTGCCACAGCGGTGTCTAAATTTGATGCGTACCCAGAGCCTCAGATTCATGAGCTGCTTGCTTTTATTCTACACTGGATTTGACAAAGGGATATAGGCAGATCCCCTTAACTCTGATGTCCCCTGAAAAGAAGGCATTTTCCACGCTGTTCCAATTACACCAATTCGTGGCACTTCCATTTGGTTCATTTGGGGCTACGTTTCAGTGGCTCATGGACAGAATCCTCAGGCTGCATGCTTTTTTCTTTTTTTTATTAATGAAACTTCAAACAAACAAAGTCAATGTACAGTCAGACTCAGGCCGCAAGCTGTTTATGCACTGCCTATCTGGATGACCTCATTATTTTCAGTAATGATTGGCAGCGGAACCTGCGGCATCTGAGGGCTGTCCTGAGGTCATTGAGATGGCAAACCCAAAGAAGTGCGCAATTGAGTGGGTGGAAGTATGGTATCTGGGCTTCCACTTGGGTCATGGGCAGGTGCGGCCCCAAATTGATAGACCACAGCGATTGCAGCTGGCCCGAGACCTAAAGGGAGGTGAGACAGTTCCTGATATTCCAGCTATTATCGTAGGTTTGTGCCTAACTATTTGACTGTCACCAGCACGCTGACTGATCTGACTAAAAAGGGGCACCAGTTCCGGTCCAGTGAACGGAGCCATGTCAACAGGCATTCACGTGGGTGAAGTTATTGCACTCTCCTGACTTCACTCTCCCTTTTATCTTGCAGACGGATGCATCAGACAGGGGGGTGGGGGTGGTACTGTCCCAGATGGTGGAGGGGGAGGAGCGCTCCATGCTGTACATTAGTCTGAGAGAGACTAAGTACAGCACAATTGAGAAGGAGTGTTTGACCATCAAGTGGGAGGTCCTCACCCTCCGATACCCTCTGTTTGGGCCACGTCCCACTCCAGTGGGTTTATCGCATGAAGGATGCCAATGCATGGATCACCCTTTGGTATCTAGCTCTCCAGCCTTTTAAGTTCAAGGTGGTCCACAGGCCAGGGCCAAAGATGGCTGGGGGGGGAGTGACAGGCCAGATGGCTACCTGGCCTGAGTCAGATGATGGGGTATGTGGTGATGGAGGCATGGCCAAGCGACGACTGTGGAGATCGAGGCTGGGAGAGGAAGAGCGGTAAGCATTGAAACCTGTGGGAAATTATCTCTAACAGCTGTTGTGTGTTGCAGTAAGAGCTGGAGAGGGATAAAAGGGCAGTCCAGACCGCCGGAGGGGAGAGAGAGACGCATGCAGCCATGTTGAGCAAGTGATCTGTCACAGCATGTTAACATGATTTTAGTATGATAAAATCGCTTACCTTTTCTGTGTAAAGTTATAGCCAGTTTTACAGCTTTGTTGCCATGATGATGTAATGTCAACAAACCCTAAAAGGACTATAAAAATTATGATTTAAACAACTTTACAGCTCAAATAATACATGAGTTTTAACAGAAGAATTAATGTAAGTGCTTTTATCAAATTATAAACTTCACATTTCTGCCTTTAAACCCTCCAAAAATTGCCCCTATTCACCTACATTGAAAAGGACTGTTGTTGTGTAATGTTGTGGTAATCAACATTATGCCACAAATTCTGTCAACTGAGCTAAACTTGTATTTAACCCTGAATATTCCTTAAAGATTGAAATCACAATATGGCCTTAATGACAAAAGGCTGGGTTTTAAAATACTATCTGCATTCAGCGTGTCAGTCAATGATGTGTGATTGAGTGCCGCTCTCTTGCGGTTGTGTGAGGCACATGCTGAGCAGTGCAGCAATATTAGATGATGTTTATCACATTGCAGTTCAAATCATCAGCGAAAGACACCTTTGATATATCCTGGTTTCCTTCTCTTCCCCTCCGTGCAAAGCATAGCTGAATGTCAAACCATACTTGTAAGGGGATAAGTGCAGGTGCATTCCTAATTATCTTCAGGTCGGACTCAGTAATACCAGGCTGATGAACACTGGTGTCTATCACTAGTGCTTCACAATTGATTAAAGACAGCACTGCATGAATTGAAGTCTGCATGACTTATGATGTTGTGTTTTTTGATGTGACGGTTAATCCTGGCTCTGAGATTCATCAGACTTGCTACACTATATACACGTCCGGAGGTAGTTTGAAAAGAGGCATAAAACTCTCGCAATGTTCCATTACGTAGGACAACAGTCAGAAGAGGTAGAGTTGGCACATTAATATAGAATGGTGATTGAAACTGACTGGAACTACCTGTGCATTAAATGGTTTTAACGCATGCATCCCAGCCAATCAAATCAAGTTTATTTAAATGAAATACAGTATAAAATTTTTCAAGCAAATAATTTCACAAAAAAAGTTTGTTGGATTTTAAATGAATAAACAACAGATGTGGGGCGAAGTCAAGTCACATTCACTAATCATCAACAATTCAGCTTAACCACCCATACAAAAATCTAGAGTTCATGGCAAATTTGCAGCAGACTTGCCGCAAATTCACCACTGATTATTTTCACATGCAAGGAGCTTTTCGGCAAACATGTGGCAAATTGTCCAATGTTTTTAAAGGTGCGCTGCAGGTAAGGGCTGGGCGATATTTATATTTATCGCGAAAAAAAAATCCACAATATCGATGATAAGCTTTTGAGTAATTTTCTATATTTAGCCTGTTTTACATCTAGACGATCAGGTGCGTGTTGCTAAAAAACACAAGCATTTTGGCTTTCTCAGACTGTATGAAGTTGCTAAGGTTAGCTGCCTTGCTAATGATTAGGCTACGCCAGTCACCGTGGTCCAACGGATTGATTCCATCTGGACCGCAAGACATCATGACGACGGCTGTGCCCTCTCATCATCTCTAGTGAGCAGTGCGACAAAACAACAGTGCTGTGTACACCAGATCTGATCTTTCTGCACTGTATTTTTGAATATTTTTCTCTAGCACCGAACACACTTAATTTATGCCCTGTCCCGCTCTGCACACATTGCCTCTTTTCCCCACATGTGAGTAGACATGAGGTGCTGCAAGTTATTTTTTCTCACTCTCCTCTCTCTCTCTTACTGTTGCTCCGCCTTGCCCTTTCCCTCTCCTCATTTTTTCCCTCTCCTTATCCCCCTCCCTAGCTCTAGAGAGGCAGGCACAGCCAGAAGGGCAACCCCCAGAAATGGGTGGGGGGGGGGGGGGTGGCAGTTCAGGAGAGAGAGAGAGCCACATGCAGCTGCCGTGTGTGTGTTTGTGTATGTCTTTTTAAGTTTTCATTAAACATTATTTTGACTGTTCAGCCGGTTCCTGCCTCCTCCTTGCCCATTTTAACCTTGTTACATTGGTGCCGAAGCCCAGGAGGGAGAAGGGATGCGCTGTTGTGGAGTCCTCGCTACTGCCGTCCGCCCAAAGGAGCAGCTGCGGCTGTCCTCCGGGGGATGGAGTTATCGCTGTCGGCCGCCTGTACGCGGCAGAACAGCCGCCATCCACAAGGGGAGGAGGGGCTCGCTGCCAGCCGCCTGGAGCGGTGGAGCTGCTGCCAGGGGCAGAGGGGCTCCCTACCGGCCGCCAGAACGTAGAGGGGCGTTCCATCTGCCAGGGGTCGGAGGACTTGCTCCATTCCGCCCAGGGAGGAGCGGCTGTTGTCTGCCAGAGGGTGAAGGAGTGATCGAGGACCAGGCAATGGCATGTCTAGGAACTGGCGAGCAAGTTTTTTTCTCTCTCTCCTCTCTCTCTCTCACTGTTGCTCTGCCTTGCCCTTTTCCTCTCCTCTTTTTTTGTTTTTGTTTTTCCCTACCCTTGTCCCCCTCCCCAGATCTAGAGAGGCAGGGAAAAGCCTGCGGAAAGGGGGGGGGGGGGTGTACGTCATGCCAGGGGTTTCCCGGCCTGAGGCAAAGGAGGGAGGAGTGTGACGAGGAGGAGGGCGAGATGGGGCCGGGCCATGAATATGCACACCCGGCCCCCAATTGGGCTAATCAGCCGAGGAGATGGATAAGTGCAGCAGGATGAGGCAGTTTGAGAGAGCCACACGCAGTTGCTGTGTGTGCATTTATGTTTTGTGTCTTTTTGTTTATGTTTAAATTAAAATATTACTTTGAATGTTCAGCCAGTTCCTGCCTCCTCCTTTCCCATTTTAACCTTGTTACAAATAATAATATATTTCTGTCTTATTTAATTTACTTTCACCAGGAGCTTATATTCTGATGCTGCAGTGTATTGTTCACCATGTTGCAAAAGGCTGTATTTTATGTTAGCATTGTTAGCAACATTCGTTACAGTATTGTAACTGTAGACATACAAGGCACGACAGCCCCTCAGCACACTAGAGCAGAAGGGGAAAAAAAACATTGCTGAAAGCGCTGAAACTTTGCTTGGTGCAGAACAATCTGGAATAATGTTAAACATTGTAACAGTCACCTCTTTGCAACCTGAACTTGTTCAGAACATTAAATCTTTGTGACACATGCGCTAAAAACAATCTAGTTGCAGCGCAACGAATGAAAAAGAAATTTTTTGAGTGAAACAGCGTTTTTGAGACCTGTAGTTCTTTTTAACTTTTGACACTGTGTCTAAAAACGTGCCAGTCCAGTGAGACACTGAAGAAACAGCGAGACGCAGTGCACCAGGCATGGACGTTTGTCCAGCGTGTGTTTACATAGGAAAACAATGGAAAAACAGAGCAGACATGGGCAAAAAACACTTTCGGTATGAACAGCCCCTAACTCTTTCATTCGCACGTATCTGTGACTGAGAGCGCGTGGGCGAAACAAGTTCGGAAGACCTGTATATTTTTTTCAAAAATTACAAACCCGAACTAAAAGTCCTATTTGAAAAACTGACCCAATCTGGTGGACCTCTAACATGAACAGTTCTGAGAGCGCTGACAACAGCATATTCATGCGTGACAACAGAACAACATGTGACATGCCACCCCTCAAGCGTTTTTTGTGGAGCTTTCCTACTGGGGCGGGGTCACCCTGATGTCCAGGGCCCCACACAATTGTGTGGTGGTTAAATCCACTACTGCCTATAATAATAAACAAATAGATTTCTGTTCTAATTTCTGTTCATCTATGGCATGGATAACAAGGAAAGACAATCAAATAACTAGTTTGTAGCCTAGTCTTTCTCACTTTAGTGAACATTTAAAAATGGTCCATTCAGACTTTTACATTTTCTACATTTTCTCTCAGGTGATACCCTTGAACCCCCATACAGTATCATTCCTCAGTCACAAGGGCGTCTATGTCCCCATACTTGCTATCTGAATGTAACGAAATATAAAAATAATTTGAATGTAAAAATTATATACTGTCATTATACTTCAAAACGAACTTTTATAATTCATATCAAACTGCACTTGATTTGGTATATGGTAGATATTTTGGTAGAAGATCCCTCATACACCACTGCTTTGGCTGTCTTTGGGTCCCCAATGCAATTTTGTATAGACTATTTTGACTATTTTGTTCTTCTTTTCTTCTGCCAACTTTAAAAATGTGCAATGTGCAAATGATATACTCAGATCTCTGTATTATGAAATTGATTGTAGTTGGCAGAAAATGTAATGTTGCTTCAAGTTTAACAGGATGTGTCTCCTTTGGAAAAGGATAATGTTTTAGAAGACTTTTGTTGTAACTTTAGAAAAAGAAAAAAAACTAGTTGGACAGAGAATTTTCCCACATTATGTTCTCACATTCATAATGTCAACACATGCACAGGGCAGTTCATTTCCTTGCACTTAGGGGCAAAGTGCAGGGATGAGGAAACGGAAAAAAGACATCCATTCAGAAGTCTTATCTCAATTGCTTCCTGAAAACAGGTCAGTGGACCAATCAGTGTAGAGCTGAGGATTCAGGTTGTTGCTGTCTAAATAGGAAGTGCTGTAAAATACCAAAACACTAGCTAGCCTGAGACAGCAGACTTTCAGGCCTACATTTCCTCTATATTCCTGTTTAACAAGCCAGCAATCCATCAGTTCCAACTCAAGCTCTTTTCCTTTTGTAAGTTCACGACAGGTCCCTGTGTTTACACACAACAAAAAGTCATTTGTCAGGGATATCCAATCCAAACACAAGGCAAACATAAATAGTTTCTGTGATAACGTGATCTAGCAAGAAAATACAATGCCATAACGTATCAACATATTACAACATTGTTATCTCAAATACAGATTTATTGATGAATACAATTCTCTACTAAAAGAATAGTTCACCCAAAACTAGAATTCTGTCATCACTTATGTACCCTCTTGTTGTTCAAGCTTCAACAAAGGACACAGACGCATTACAAAAGTATTATAAAATAGTCCATAAAGCCATGCAGTTGCTTTGTTTGAGGAACTGATGGAAATTTAAGTTAATTTTAACTGAAAATGTTGACATCTGCCCTAGCTTTCCATGAGTTAAGAGTTCATGAGAGAAGTACCAATATCTGATTCATGTTCAAATCATTCTTTTGTGTTAAACATTTTAAGCAAATTGGTTGATTCAATCAACCAACTCACTGACTCTGTGATTCAGTTGCAGTGGTTCTGGAGTTAAAGCTGAAGTATGTCATTTCTGCGCCACTAGCGCCACCGAATGGAATTGCAAAAAAAAAAATCAAATACGCTTTTTGAACACGCCCTTCACCTGCTGTTGGTCATACAAAGAGATAATCATTGGCTGAGTAATGTTGTTGGGACGGGTCTAAACGGGTCACTCAAAACAAACAAAGTAATTTATATAGCGCCACAAAGACACAGTGATTACAGTTTTTGAGAAAATTAACCTATGAATGGCTTACTTCTGGTTGTCTCTGCATATTAAGCTGGATAGGAGAAAGTATTATAACACTGAAAAAGTTACATACTTCAGCTTATGTATGATGCCATATGCCCCAGGAGCCTCTGAAAGAGTTTCAGTGGAACCGCTGCTTTCTGTTTAAACGCCTTCAAACAGGTCAGCACTGACTGCACACGCTCATTTGTGAGGCGCGCCATCAATGAGACTGAGTCCAACTCCAAACCGAGAAAAGAGATGCTCTGAACCAGAAGGAGCTTGCTCTTTTCCCAGTTGACCCGAAGCCCTAGTCGGCTGAGGTACGAGAGCTCCAGGTCCCTGTGTGCACACAACACATCCCGAGAGTGAGCTAGGATTAGCCAATCGTCAAGATAGTTGAGGATGCGATGCCCACTTCCCTTAGCGGGGCAAGAGCTGCCTCTGCGACTTTCGTGAAGACGCGAGGGGACAAGGACAGACCGAAAGGGAGGACCTTGCACTGATACGCCCAACCCTCGAATGCAAACCACAGGAAGGGTCTGTGTCGAGGTAGAATCGTCCTTCAGGTCTACCGCCGCGAACCAATCTTGATGCCGGACGCTCGCTAGGGTGCGTCTTTGTGTCAGCATCTTGAACAGGAGTCTGTGTGAAGCCCGGTTCAGTACTCACAGGTCCAAGATTGGCCGCAACCCACTGCCTTTTTTCGATACAACAAAGTAGGGGCTGTAAAACCCCTTCTTCATCTCGGCTGGAGGGACAATCTCGTCAGACGTACCGGCGGGTGGGGAGGAGCGGTGGGGCGGAGCGGTGGGGCGGAGCCTGAGGTTCCACACCGTGTCGTGGCCGTGCTGAGTTCAGGGACATCGAAGTACTTACTTGGCTCCTTGTGACCACCCCCGGAACAGCCTGGAACAGGGGAGGAAGAGGCCTGTCCTCATGACCCGTGGAGACTGTCACATCGGGGGTGGATTTGTGCCACAGTTGGGTGCTCAGGGGCGGGGAGACCGCTGCTGGAGTGCCAAACCTGCCAAAATGGAGTGGTGGATGGTGGTCGTGATCACGGCCGTGCACACCGGGTATGTGACCCAGGGAACAAGGAAACCGCTCTTGCTGAACTCTTGGGTACCGCAGCCACTTGGGCATGCAGCGCAATTAAATGCAAAGGTAACAAAAGATTCTCCTCCCAGCCCTCCACCGGGGGATGGATTGGTCTGCTTACCAGCTCCAGAGCAGCAGGTTTCATTGTCCCTGGGTCGCCCATCTCAGGGGCACTTCGAAGCCTTTCACAGGTTCTTGGCAGCCACGAGACGGGTGGCGTCTTCTTCCTGTGGTGGACTCCACGCCGGGGCCAGGCCGCAGGGGGACACCCTTGGTGACGAGCAGATGGGGTGCGGGATCTTGAGCCGCACCGGGGCAGGATGTGCCAGATAACCTCCATCTGCTGCTTCACCGCTGAGAACTGCTGGGCAAATTGGGAAATGGGAGCAGCAAGGAACTGTACCTTGTCGGCCTCTCCCATCTCAACCAGGTTGAGCCAAAGGTGGTGCTCCTGGACCACCAAGGTGGACGTCGCCCACCCGAGAGACCGAGCCATGACCTTCGTCGCCCGGAGAGCGAGGTCGGTCACCGAGCGCAGCTCCTGCATCAACCCCAGGGCAGAACTACCCTCGTGCAGTTCCTTTAGCACCTTGGCTTAGTGGACTTGCAGGAGAGCCATGGCGTGCAGGGCGGAGGGGGCTTGTCCAGCGGCACCGTAGGCCTTGGCCGTCAGAGACGACGTAAACCTACAGGCCTTGGATGGGAGCTTTGGGCGCCCACGCCAGGTGGCGGCGCTCTGCAGGCATAGGTGCACCGCGAGCACCTTATCCACCGGGGAGATTGCCGAATAGCCCTTGGCCGCCCCACCATCGAGGGTAGTGAGGGTGGGGAAGCTGAAAGATCGGGACCGGGCAGTAAAAAGTGCCTCCAACGACCTTGTCAGCTCCTCGTGCACTTCCAGAAAGAAAGGAACTGGGGCGTGGCATGGCTGTGAGCGGCGCCACAAGCCCAGGAACCAATAATCGAGCCGCGAGGGTTCAGGGGAGAGCGGAGGGTTCCACTCTAGCCCGACGCTCGTGGCTGCCCGGGAAAGCATGTCATCATCTCAGCGTCAGCCTGTGACTGGGTGACCGCACCCGAAGGGAGGAGCCCAGCTGAGGCTTCTGCATCTGACCGGATGAGCCACCGTGAGACGAGCCGGTGGACTCATCCGGAAGCCCGATCGGGGCAGATGAGCATGCTGGGGAATGGGAGGTCCACGGGGGGACACCCGGCGGAGGTGGTCCTATTGGGGTCCCCAAATCGCCCCCAGTGCTAGCCGCGCTGGCTTCAAACCCGTGGGTAGAAGGGCCGAGGCGGGGAGCCTCTGGGGTGGCTTGCTTTCTCATGAAGGTAAGCCGCGACCGCATCATTGCCATGGACATGTTCTCGCAATGAGTACATGACCCATCCACGAACCCCTTTTAGGGATCAGGTGGTGAACCTGCAAGCGCTGCCCCAGGAGGAGTCAGACCCAGCCTTCGCATTGCTGTGTCCGGTGCAAGCTTTACGCATCTATTTGGATCACACGCAGAGCTTTAGAAGCTCCGAGCAGCTCTTCGTCTGCTTTGGGGGACAGCGGAAAGGAAGCGCTGTCTCCAAACAGAGGATCGCCCACTGGGTCATTGACGCCATCGCTATGGCATATCAAGCTCAGGATGTGCCACCCCCTGCGGGGTTACGAGTCCACTCTACCAGGAGTGTGGTGACCTCCTGGGCCCTGGCCAGTGGCGCCTCTTTGGTAGACATCTGCAGAGCAGCGGGCTGGGCAACACCCAACACCTTTGCGAGGTTCTACAATCTCCAGGTTGAGCCGGTCTCGTCCCGAGTAGTGGCAGGCACAAGCAGGTAAGTTCTGGGACAGCTGGCCGGGTGTACCACTTGCGCATAGCGCCTTTCCCCTCCCTTGAAGGGAAGACATGCGCTCTTGACTCCCAGTAGTGTTCACAGACTGTGATCCCTGGATGACTTCCTCCTCAGCCCTGTGGCAGTCGAGTTTGCGGAGAAACTCGCTGCCGGCTCAGTAAGTGCGCTGATAAGGCCCTGTACTGAGGTAGGTGCTCCGCATGCGGTGGTTCCCATAGGTAACACCATGTGTTTTATCTTCCATAAAATTGTTTCCCTCTTGGTAAACTTTGTCTTCCTTGAGCAGAGGGCCCTCTGCTCCGGTCGCCATGCTTGAAAGAAACTCCTCCCCCCTTGGGTAGGACCTACCATGCGACTCTCCACATGACATACTTCCGAAAAGACTCGGTAAAGACCATGTGATGTATTTCCACTTGAAGTACCCCCCCTCCCCCCGTTTCTCTGGTCGGGGTATGGTCTCCGCGGTGTCTTTCCCTTGGGAGTGACACACCCCTGACACAGACACATATGGCTCCCAGTCAGTTAACAAATTCCACTCTTTTTGGGGAGAAAAGAGAGGGAAAAAAGGCCTCGGCTGGGCTAGCCTTTCCCTATAGTTGGGCAGTCGATTTGTTCCTGATGGACCGTTTGACGCTCATAAGAGCGTTGGGGGAGGTTATGTGACGGCCTGGTGCGCTGGCTATGAGGCACACAGCAGTCTGCCCGTCACACACCGCCAGTTCACGCAACACAGTTCAGCTAATTGTGGCGTTTTGTATAGGGACCCCTAGTGTCACTACATCGACACAACGTTGAGTGAGTGACAGTTAGGAAACGTCCTGGTTACTTTTGTAACCTCCATTCCCTGATGGAGGGAACGAGACATTGTGTCCCTCTTTCCACAACGCTGAACTACCCGCTGAAATGGCTGGGACCTGGTCTTGGCTCCTCAGCACAAAACCTGAATGAGTGGTTGCATACCAGCTCCTTTTATACCCATATGTCCGGGGGAGTGGCATGCAAATTCTACTCGTCAATTCTCATTGGCCTTTTTCAAAAAACAGGGGTGTTTGGGGCTCCCAACAGTGACCCCTAGTGTCACTACATTGACACAACGTCTCATTCCCTCCATCAGGAAATGGAGGTTACGAAAGTAACCAGGACGTTTCATTTAATATTTAGTCCTTTCAGATGGAAAACATTTATACATATAAATTATGCGATCCAAAGTGCATTTGAACAGCAGTGAAACACTTTCTTATGATGTGTTACATTCATACGAGCAGACAGAGAAGTAAGTTTGAAGTTTGGAGCAGAAGAAATAGAAATAAACCTTGTGTAAATTGTCAGCTTTACGCTAAGCTAAAATGCTACTTCTAGTCATTTTACATGCATGTTACCAGGCACGATCATATTTTTTTATCAAGAAAATTCACGTTGGATCATAATTTCTTTTTTTCCAGTAAGACCTTTGATATTAGGGAAAAAATCGTATTCTTGATAATAATTTTTGTATTGTTTTCCTGTAAAAATATCTAAAAATCCTTAAAACAAGATCAATTTGATTGATCAATTTGATTGATCTTGTTTTAGAAATAACACTGCATAAGATATTTCAGTTTTTCAGAGAATGTATTTTTAACATGTGTATTTTGTCTTACTGTACTGGCAGAGTTTTTATTGTCAAAACAAGTGAAAAAATCTACCAGTGCTGAAGAAGTAATCCAAAGTATTTAGAATACGTTACTGACTTTGAGTAATCTATCAAAATGTTACATATTACATTTTACAGCATGTATTCTGTAATCTGTAGTGGAATACATTTCAAAAGTAACCCTCCCAACCCTGCCAGTACATTATTCAAATCTGTCTCTGTTTGTGTTCCACAGAAGAAAGTCATAAGGGTTTGGTACGACATGAGAGTGAGAAAATGTTATGGATGAATTGACACAGCTGCTTTTCATTGAAAATTCAGTTCTTCTAAACAGTGATGGCCAACCAGAGCAAGCAAAAATCTGAAACCCAGCTAGATCTGACTGATCTCAATCATTATGTTTCTGGGGGAAAAAAGAAAAGAAAGAAATTGAAAGAATTTATCTGTCTAAATGTGGACTATGAAATGAGAACCTACAATATAATTTCTAAGAAAATATCATCAGTCAACAGATGTTTGTGGTTTAAAAAGAATTCAGCAGTCATTCAGACATGGGACACTGCATTGGACATAAGCAGGGTTCTTGTGTCCTGTAGGTTTATGGACTGAAGCCAGACTATAGCAGCATTCATGTTTAATTTACAACCTCTAGCAGCTTTTAACACAGACAGTTTGACTGCAAGCACCTAAACTCACCTTCAGAATTAATGCATCTCTGAGAGCTCTCCAACTTTGAGCCATAAGCACTTCCAGGAAAAGGTGGTAATTGCAGAAGGTGCTGAAATTCGCTTTCACCTCTTTCGCTTGCTTACAGAAAGTGTCAAAGCACTCTAAATCTTCCCATTTACATTCTGTTACCCAAAAAAAGAAAAAATCAAATGGTGACAGATTTATGAAAAAAAAGGGGTACAGGTGTGAAAGATTGCCGACAGATTCTTTAATAAAAATAAAAAAAACATTTTCTGGCATCTCTCCATCTCACCCGTACTGTATGTATACTCCCATAAAACACAATTTATGCTCTCTTGAAAGCTACTTTGGTAAAATGAAAGAAAAGGCATTTACTAAAAATTTAAACATAATTTAACGTTGATGTGAAGGACAAGACAAGAGAGAGTGTGGATCCAAATGCAGAATATATTTATTATGTTACTCAGAAGAAGATGAAGAAAACGATGAAAATTAAAGCACTGGGCAAAAGGGAAATCAAAAGCGCAACAGCAGTATGCTGGCTAAGTAAATAACATTTAATCACTAACATTCTTATAAGCGAGCGAACAAACAAACAGACAAACTAACAAGAACCGACAATAAAGGAAGGAAATCAGAGGGTATAAATACACAGAAGGATGATGATGGAACAGGGAACAGCTGTGGAAGATTGAGGGCAGGTGAGGGTAATCAACAAAGGTGCATCCTGGGAAATGAAGTCCATGAATGATGCCTCCTACACACTACACGACTTTCAAAGACGTTGGATAGTGGTACCGTTCATATTACACAACTGTCTGTCTTGTCATGGAAGTCGTAGGGTTTTCAAATTACACGAGGAATCGGCGACAGGGGTGAACATATTACAAAACATTTCACTATTGACGAATCCCCAATGACTCTGCCTGGACTCCAAATTACGTTTCACAACAGAGTACATGTGAGAAGTGATACGAGATATGAAAACAAATGCATGATGATATGTTATGCATTTCAGAATATGATGTGTATGTTTTGAATCGCCTAAAGGCATCATACTGTATATTTTATTTGTTCCAATATGAAAAAGTACCTCCTACTGAAAAATCTACCTATTTGCTTACCTGACTGTCCAAGAGAATTGGCAATTTCTCTTCAACTCTGCTCTTTCTCCACCCGGTTGTGGTACAGTTCAGAGGAAACATCAAATAGGCACTGGTGCTTCTGCCAATGCTCCACTAATTTTTCCTCCATTTCTTCGGTCCAATGAGACTTTCTTGATACCGCAGCCATGCTAGTTGATAATCTGTTGCAGGTACATCAGGACTCCTCCCACTGAACCTTCCCGTGCCCCGTTTCTTGCTCTATCATTGGCTGTAGGTCAACGTTGCAGTTGTATTCAGTCAAAACACATTTCACATTGCGCAATCTGGAATCGCAGACGGGTCCAGATATTTAACATTCTAGATATCTCGCTGACATCGGCAACGCGTCGGCAGTTCTCTTAGATCACGTCTTTGATAATTCATACATTAAGTTCGTCGCTCACAGAAGCGAGCTCCGATTTGCCTATGATTTTGGGCTTTTGTCGGCGATCTCCACAAAACTGTCGGCGAGTGAAAATCGGGCCTAAAATCGTGTAGTGTAAACTCGGCATAAGGGGAAAACAAAGGGCAGTTTGTGACTCGTAAGTGTAAATTTTGAGGAAACATGATTTACTGAAGCATTTGTTTTTATTTATGATGCATTTATTGCATGAAAATAATTTAAAATGTATTAAGATATTTTGGAGCATCTAATCACCTCTTATATTGTTTTATCAGCAGTAGCAATTGATTAATTTGATTTTAGAAATTATCAAAGATCAGTAGTGTTTCCTCATCAAGCCATTATTTATTTTCAACAAAGATAGAGAAGAGGTGTCATTACCCTTGTAATTATGCATGCAGTTAAGTGTGTTGAACAGAATAAAAACAGGTGATATGATTCTTCATTAAATAATCTAGTGTCACTGTGGCGAGAACAAACCTCAAGGGAGCAATTAAGTTACCTTCAAAAGTTTGTGCCATAAAACCTGATGTGTTATTATTCAGGTAAGTTGCTATAAATCTTTTGTCTTTACCTTACTTGCTAAGCAATATTCTCTTCAAATCGTTGTTCTGCCATGACAGTAGTTGACTGAAAGAGAAAAATCACTGTACAAGTGCACAGTTCAAACTAATGTCTGCAAAAGCACCCCTTGCAACAATACTTAGAATGCAACATGTACTTGCGTTGTGAATTTCTGTATGACACATTTCGGAATGCAATGATGCACAAAATCAAGCTTGCGTTGTTAGAAGCATATGCGTTCACATACTTGAGTAAAGTAAGTTTTGCGGTTCAGTATTAAACTTTGTGTGCATCATTTTTGCTACTGACATGATTGATATTTCAAATCAGTGGCATAGCCAAGGGTGGGCCAGGGTGGATTAGACCCAGAATTAAATTAGAGAATATTAGAGATTATTCTTTGACTTAAAATATATATTTATTAAATAGTATTAAAATGCATAAATTCTGATTTCTGAAAGCGTGAAAGAACTTTTTTAATTTGCTGCTCCGTTGTTAAGGAAAATTTGGTGGTTACAAAAGTGGGGGATGTCGAGAAATGTTCCGATTATCTGGAGTCTTTGGAGAGGGACTTATCTGCTAATCCGCTAGCGACCAAGGTGGATTTGGAGCATGTCTGGAAGAAGTTGGAGGACTTGGAGAACTGTAGCCGGTGGAAAACGTCCGTATTGTTGGAATTCCAGAGGCTGAAGCTGAAGAAGGACAGGATATGGTGAAATTCCCTGGACAGGCTCTTTCTGAGTCTACTCGACATAACAGGCAATAAGCTGGAAACCAAGGGAGCTCACAGGGTTCCGGCTCGGCGATCCGCTGAGGGAGACAGGCCCTGATCAATTCTGGCCAAATTTCTGAGATCATCTGATAAAGATCTCGTGTTACGCGAGGCGAGGAATAAAGAAAGGCTTTCTTGGAAGAACCACAGCATTTTCTTGTTCCCAGACTTTACGAATTCGACAAGAATGATGATTCAAGGAATGCAAGAAACTCTTACATCAACAAGGTCGCTTTTGCACTAATGTTCCCGGCCAAATTGAGAATAGATGTGAAGGATGGTCGTAAAGAAATCACATGTCCCCAGCAAGCAATGTCATTCATAAAGTAAATGGAGTAAGTTATTTTGTGGTACTCACGTTGCAGCCGAGTGGACTGACTCACTGAATATTCACTTGACTGTCCGAGAAACTGAGTGCCTTTTTTGTTTCTTTTTGTGCTGGTTCTGTTTTGTGAAGTAACACTCCTTTGGGATAGTTTGTGGACGAATCTGCACGTTCTTTGTGCTTATGCCTCCTATTGGCTGGAGTTTGTTTTGTGGAGTATTTCTTGCAAGTCATTGGAGTGATTAGGTCATTTGTTGCACTCATGTTGCAGCCGACTCAGCCAGCTCACTAAACATTTGTTTGACTGTCCAAGGAATCTGAGCACCTTTTTTTTTTTTTTTTTTTGTGCTGGTTCCGCCTAGGAGCTGGAGTTTGTTTTGTGGAGGAACACAGTTTCGGGACAGTCATGTGGTTGAATCTACACGTTCTATTGGCTGGAGTTTGATTTAGAGATTATCTTTTGTTGTGTAATTCTGTCTCACAAAATTTTTATACAAACACCAGACTTGAGCAATCCAATGGCAAAGTTGTCGCAGGGGCTCTCATATGCGTACATGGACTGTTTGAGTTTAGAGGGATGGACGCCAGTTGGCGCTGTCGTGCACAGGGTTAATGCGCACGTTTTTCTTTTTTCTGTTTGTTTGGTTCGGGAGGAAGTTCAGGGATTTATTGTTGTACTAATGGGGAATGTGGTCTGTATAATCTTATTTTTGACACACAGTTTATTTTTTCTATTATATCAAAATGTCAAATGTTATTATGAGTAGGTTATCTCTCTCCACATGGAATGTGAATGGGTTGGGGCACCCCATAAAAAGAAGGAAGGTTATTTCTTTTCTTAAACGTAAGAAATATGATATAGTCTTTCTTCAAGAAAGGCATCTCTCCTCGCAGGAAGCTGTAAAATTTGGGAAGATATGGGGTGGACATGTTTTCTTTAGTGCTGGCTCAAGTAAGAGCAGGGGAGTCATTATACTGATAAATAAACATCTACAATTCAAATTTTTCAAACAGATTAAAGATAAATTAGGAAGAGTCATTATTGTTTTAGCAGAAATTCAGGGGCAAAGGTTGATTTTGGCTAATATTTACGCACCTAATGCTGATGATCAGAGCTTTTTTATAAATCTTGAAGGGATGTTGCAAGCCGCTGCAACCCTCATGATATAGTATTGGGAGGAGACTTTAATCTTTTGATGGACTCAGTCCTTGATCATAGTGAAGCAAAGGTGTGTAAGCCCCCTAGAGCAACGGTGACACTTCACAGGATGTGTAAAAATCTTGGTCTTACAGATATTTGGAGACTTTTGAACCCATCTGGTAGGGATTATACATTTTTCATCAGTCCATAAGATTTATTCTAGAATAGATTTTTTTTTATATATCTAAGTCCCTCATTTTATCTGTTGTTGATTGCTAAATTGGAAACATTTTAGTCTCTGATCACGCCCAGGTGAGTTTAGAGGTGTTGCCACATATAGAGAAAAAGAAATCATATAGTTGGCACTTTAATGTATCCCTTTTGCAAAATCCTGATTTCCAACAAATGTTAAAGACTGAAATCAAAGTTTATATGGAGACCAACTAGTCATCAGTATTCTCTATGGGCGTGGCTTGGGAGGCACTTAAGGCAGTTCTTAGGGGTCGGATTATACAGTATGCCTCATTCACCAAAAAATCCAAAGCACGAGAACTCGTGGAGTTGGAAGGGAATATTAAAAGTGCAAAGGCAGAGCTGAAGCGCAGAATGTCATCTGATGGCCTCAGAGAATTGACCCGACTGAAATATAGATATAATACTATTTTATCGCGGAAAGTGGAGTTTTGGCTATTCAGGGCAAGTCAGTCATACTTTGAGTCGAGTGACAAAGCAGGGAAGCTTTTGGCTAGATATATAAAACAGAGAGAGTCTTTTTCTACCATTCCCTCAGTGAAATCTGCTGATGGTGAAATGGACTCGGCCATTGACAGTAATAATGCCTTTAAAGAATTCTATCTTGATCTTTATAGTTTCCACATCTTCGTCTACTGATGAAAATATTAGAAACTTTGTGGAACCATTAGAACTTCCTAAACTGATGACTATATTTGGCATCAAATATTTGGGTATTTTATTCCCAGCAAATTTGTCTGATTTAGTTAGAGTTAATTTTGACCCTATAATAAAAAGATTTTCGAGCAATGTGTACAGGTGGGCTTCATTACATTTATCGATGATTGGGAAGGTTAATGTTATTAAAATGAATTGTATTCCAAAATTCAACTACCTGCTACCTGCTGGTGGTACTTATCATTACACTGATAAGTAAGCATCTACAATTCAAATGTATCAAACAGATTAAAGATAAATTAGGAAGAGTCATTATTGTTTTAGCTGAAATTCAGGTGCAAAGTCTTATTTTGGCTAATATTTACGCACCTAACATTAATGATCAGGGCTTTTTTATAGATCTTGAAGGGATGTTGCAAGCCGCTGGCATCCCTCATGATACAATATTGAGAGGAGACTTTAATCTTTTGATGGACTCAGTCCTTGATAATAGTGAAGCAAATGTGTGTTAGCCCCCTAGAGCAAAACCGACGCTTCACAGGATGTGTAAAAATATTGGTTTTACAGATATTTGGAGACTTTTGAACCCATCTGGTAGGGACTAAACATTTTTCATCAGTCCATAAGATTTATTCTGGAATAGATTTTTTTATATATATCTAAGTCCCTCATCTTATCTGTTGCTGATTGCTCAATTGGAAACATTTTAGTCTCAGATCACGCCCTGGTGAGTTTAGAGGTGTTGCCACATATGGAGAAAAAGAAATCATATAGTTGGCACTTTAATGTATCCCTTTTGCAGAATCCTGAATTCCAACAAATGTTAAAGGCTGAAATCATGTTTATATGGAGACCAACTGTTCCTCAGTATCCTCTGTGGGCATGGCTTGGGAGGCACTTAAGGCGGTTCTTAAGGGCTGGATCATACAGTATGCCTCATTCACCAAAAAATCTAAAGCACGAGAACTCATGGAGTTGGAAGGGAATATTAAAAGTGCAGAGGCAAAGCTGAAGCTCCGAATATTGTGTGATAACCTCAGAGAATTGACCTGATTGAAATACAGGTATAATACTATTTTGTTGCGGAAGGTGGAGTTTTGTCTATTCCAGGCAATACAGTCATACTGTATACCACTGGGCAGTGGTGGCTCTGTGGTGAAGGCTCTGGGTTACTGATCAGAAGGTTGGGGGTTCAAGCCCCAGCACTGCTGAGATGCCACTGTTGGGCCCTTGAGCAAGGCCCTTGATCCTATCTGCTCCAGGGGTGCTGTAACATGACTGACCCTGCACTCTGGGACTTAGCTGGGATATGTGGAAAAAAAAGAATTTCACTGTATATGTGTGATAAATAAATAAAATTATTAATATTATTAATACTTTGAGTCAGAGGACAAGGCAGAAAACTTCTGGCTAGATATATAAAACAGAGAGAGTTTCTTTCTACCATTCCCTCAGTGAAATCCACTGGTGGTGAAATATTTAACTCAATAATGCTTTTGAAGAATTGATCTCTATACTTCTACGTCTTTGTCTACTGATGAGGATATTAGAAACTTTGTGGAACAATTAGAACGTCCTAAACTGGCTGAGCAAAAAAATTATCTTGATTCTGAGATAATCTTGGAGGAGCTTGGCAAGGTAATGAAGGCCTTGCCTACATGCAAGGCTCCGGGGCCAGATGGCTTTGCCGCTGAGTTTTTTAGATCTTATGCTACAGAACTGGCTCTACTTTTGCTAGAAGTTTATACAGAAACATTAAAGAATGGAAAGCTTCCGCCAACCATGACGCAAGCCCGGATCAGTCTGATTCTTAAAAAGGACAAAGATCCAAGTGAGTGTCCAATTTCCCTGATCCAGCTAGACGTTAAAATATTGTCCAAAATTTTGGCTAACCGATTAAGTAAAGTTATTACATCTCTTATACATATAGATCAGGTGGTGTTTATTAAGGGCTGTAGCTCTTCTGATAACATTAGAAGAGACTCTGGTCGCTGCCATCTCACTTGACGCCGAAAAGGCACTTGATATGGTAGAAAGGGATTATCTTTTTAAGATTTTGGAAATCTTAGTAGTGGTGGTACAAATGAATGGATCAGTTTCAGATTATTTACTCTGGATAGGGGCACCCGGCAGGATTGCCCTCTTTCCCCATTATTGTTCTGTCTTGCCCTGGAACCATTAGCAGCCGCGATAAGAAAGGAGGATGATTTTCCAGGGGTGGTAGCTGGTGGTGTGGCGCATAAGCTTTTGCTTTATGCAGATGATATTTTATTATTCGTCTCCGACCCTACTAGATCTATGCCTTGCCTCCACAGGATTATTAATTCCTTTTCTAAATTCTTGGGGTACAGAGTTAATTGGTCTAATTCCGAAGCTTTGGCTCTGACAGCATACTGCCCGGTAACAGCTTTTCAGCCGGGTGCCTTCCAGTGGCCCAAACAGGGCATTAAGTATTTGGGTATTTTATTCCCAGAACATTTGTGTGATTTAGTTAGTTCATTTTGACCCTTTAATAAAAAGGTTTTCAAGCGATGTGGGCAGGTGGGCTTCATTACATTTATCTATGATTGGGAAGGTTAAAGTTATTAAAATTAATTGTATTCCAAAATTCAACTACCTGCTACAGTCTCTCCCTATAGATGTCCCCCTCTCTTATTTCTAGCAATTTGATAGCATAGTGAAGTCCTTCATTTGGAATGGTAAATGTCCCAGATTACATTTCAGTAAATTACATAGGCCGATTGACAAAGGTGGGCTAGGCTTACCCAAGATTTTGTTTTATTATTATGCATTCGGTCTCAGACATTTGGCTCATTAGTCGCTTCCACCTGAGAGAGCCCTTCCCTGGTTTTGTATTGAACAGGAAGCTCTTGCCCCTATCTCGCCATTGCAAAGCCTTTCTATCAAACGAATCGGAGAAATTAAGTTACACCCTGTTATATCGCATTTGCACTCGGTATGGACAAAAGTGTCCAGAGTGTTCAATTCGGACATTTATTTAAATGTTGCCTCAAGCATATGGCTGAACCCAAAATTATGTATTAATAAGTCCCCTTTCTGCTGGTCAGAGTTGATTGTGAGGGAGGTTAATACACTCTGTGACCTATATGAGAGTGGAGTGTTTAAATCCTTTGAAAATTTGGTGCATTTTGGGATTCCCAGATCTCAGTTATTTAGGTATTTACAGCTGCGCCACCTGCTCTGTACTATATTTGGGAGTAGCATACACTCCCCTAAAGTGGCAGATACACTGGGAGTGGTTATTACTGCTATTGGAAAAGGTCATGAGGCATCAGTGTATTATTCCCTGCTAATTCAGAGTCTGGGGGACGGAGCTTTAACTTCAAGAGATTATGGGAGAAAGATTTAAACTTTGTATTGGAGGAGGGAGTGTGGGCTAGGATTCTAAAAAACATCAAGTCTAGAGATGCAATGATTTGCCTTATGCAATTCAAGATTTTACATCGATTCTATTGGACCCAATCTAGATTCTATAGACTTGGTCTTAAAGACACACCCACATGCTGGCGATGCCAATCAGAAGATTGAGACACAACCCATGTTTTTTGGTGGTGTGTTAAGATCCAAGAATTTTGGTTGAAGGTTCAGAGTTTTATGTGTGACGTATTGGGCACTCAAATTTCATTGTGCCCCAGACTCTGTATTTTAGGCGATGGGGCGGTCATCAATATAGGGAATAAACACTTAAAAAACTGGGTCCTAACCAGTGTTATGATCGCCAGACAAGTTGTTTTAAGGGGATGGAGGCCGGCTGGAGCGCCCCCATTCCTGGAGTGGTGCGTGGAGGTGGGGAGGGTAGCGGCTTTCGAAGAAGGGTCATCTAAAAGATGAAGATCCAGGAATTTGGATTTGTTTGTTGGGAAATGGGGCAACAATTTGGGGGTTGAGGGTCAGGTGGGGTTGGGTTGGGGATTGGGAGGGGGAGGGGTGGTAGTGGGGGTAAAATGTTGATTCTGTGTATATATGTTTTGCTTTTCTTTGTTTGATGTGTGAATCGATTTTTTTTTTTTTTATCACAATAAGCCTTTTTTACCTGGTGGACATTTAATGGGCGAAAATAAATCCAATAGACTAATACTGAAGAAGGGGCCCGAGCTATATCTAGGGACTATAATATAATACAGGGTATATCTCCCTATTTGCCACACTAATTTATTCTTCTTCATAAATTGGGAGCTTTTAGCTTGTGCCCCAAAATAATATTAATGAAAATCATCAACCAGAGACCATGTGCAGGACTGAAAAATGCCAGATAGCCTTAATATTCATTAGAGGGAGATAAATCTTATGCTCACTTAGCTCTAAGTGGATTGTTAGCAGCATGAATAAATATCTGACATATTGAGTAGAAAAGCACATAATATATTGAGATTGTATGAACCACGTGAAGAGTTGACTGATTACATAGCTGAAAACAATGGCTGTTTTTGATGCACCGCTCTGTTTTATTTTGAGGAGCAGAATTATGGTCTCTGCACTCAGCAACAAAGAAATGCATCTTTGATATAAACACTTTCAGGCAGCTGTAGAATGTTATGTGGTCACACATCATCAGTGTTGAAACAATGTGACTGTTCAATAAGTCCAGGCCCATCTGCAAGAAAGTCTAATACAGATGCCAAATGACTCCTGCCAGTCTTTAAACCAGCCTGGCCAGTAACTTTTCTTCATTCTCTATAGAATTTTGTCCTAATGGTAAAAGTATATCTGGGTATACACTATGTTTGGAATAGCAAACCATATCACCTCTGTATCCATGGAATACCAGAATTGCCTACAATATTTGGGACAATGTGCAGTACAAAAAAGAGCACACTCTATGCAATGCAGTGCACTTGAGCTTCCACTGACATTGTTATGAATAAATTGGAAGTATTCTTTTTTAACCCCTCTTTCTTAATTATTGGGTTGGGCTTCCAAAAGTAATATTTTTATACAAAATTTGATTAAATGTGTGAAATAAACTTTTTTCCCCATATTAACTATGAGGCACCCATAAAGATATCTAATTGATGGCCATATATGAACATAAACACTGATGATCCAAAACATTTTGACCACCTGCCTAATATGCTATTGGTCTTCTGCGTGCCGAGGCATGGAATCTTCAAGACCCCTGAAAGTGTCCTGTGGTATCTGGCACGAAGACATTAGCAGCAGATCCTTTAAGTCCTGTAAGTTGCGAGGTGGAGCCACCTCGGATCGGACTTGTTGGTCCACCACATCCCACAGATGCTCAATCAGATTGAGATCTGGGGAATTTGGAGGCCAGGGCAACACCTAGAACTCTTCATTCCTCAAACCATTCCCGAACGATGCGTGCAGTGTGGCAGGGCGCATTATCCTGATGAAAGAGTCCACTGCCATCAGGCAATACCATTCCCATGAAGGGGTGTACCTGGTCTGCAACGATGTTTAGGTAGGTCGCACGTGTCAAATTGATGTCCACATGAAGGGCCTGACCCACAGTAGACCTTGTGTTGCTTCCGACCAGACGAGATGGCCTTCATTGCCAACGTACAACGATAAGCCTTGGGCGCCCAACACCCTGTTGCCGGTTTATGGTTTGTCCCTCCTTGGACCACTGTTGGTAGGTACTCACCACTGCTGACTGGGAGAACCCCACAAGCCTTACTGTTTCAGAGATGCTCTGACTCAGTCGTCTGGCCTTAACAATTTGGCCCTTGTCAAAGTCGCTCAGGTCTTTACTCCTGCCCATTTCTCCTGCATTCAACAGGTTGACTACGAGAACTGATTGTTTGCTTACCATCTAATCTACCCAGACCTTGACATGTGGCCTTTTTTAGGAAAAGATTAACGTTACTTGCTTCACCTCAAATCAAATCAAATCACTTTTATTGTCACACAACCATATGCACAAGTGCAACAGTGGGTGAAAGTCTTGGGTACAGTTTCGAGCAACATAGCAGTCATGACAGTGATGAGACACACCAATTTACAATAAACATCAGATTTACACAACACAATTTACATATCTAATATACACATAATTACACAACACAATAATAATATACAATGCACAGTATACAATACACACAATATAGAATACACATACACATAATATAGAACACACTTACAATAAAAAATAGTATATAAAGTGTATATAAAATATACAGTAGGTTGTATTGTACTGTATTGACATTCAGGCTGTCGGTTGATAGTCAGTTGCCAGTGTGTAGTTAAGAGAGAATATAATTTATGACAGTCCAGTGTGAGATAATAAGATTAATAAAGTGCAGTGCTGATATATATTGATCGTGAGAGATCAAGAGTTCAAAAGTCTGATTGCTTGGGGGAAGAAGCTGTCATGGAGTTGGCTGGTGCGGGTCCTGATGCTACGATACCGCCTGCCTGATGGTAGCAGTGAGAGCAGCCCATGGCTCGGGTGGCTGGAGTCTCTGATGATCCTCCAAGCTTTTTTCACACCGCCTGGTATATATGTCCTGGAGGGAGGGAAGCTCACCTCCGAAGATGTGTCTGGCAGTTCGCACCACCCTTTGCAGGGCTTTGCGGTTGTGGGCGGTGCTATTGCCATACCAGGTGGTGATGCAGCCAGTCAGGATGCTCTCTACAGTGCTGGTGTAGAAACGTGTGAGGATGTGGTGGTTCATTCCAAACTTCCTCAGCCGTCTCAGGAAGAAGAGGTGCTGATGAATCTTCTTCACAACGGCCTCAATATGGACAGACCATGTGAGTTCCTCTGTGATGTGGACACCGAGGAACTTGAAGCTGCTGACTCTCTCCACCAGTGCTCCATTGATGGTGATGGGGCTGTGTTCTCTGTCTTTTCTCCTGAAGTCCACCACAAGCTCCTTGGTCTTACTGTCATTGAGGGAGAGGTTGTGCTCCTGACACCAGCATGTCAGAGTGTGCACCTCCTCTCTGTAGGCTGTTTCATCATTGTCAGTGGTCAGACCTACCACCGTCGTATCATCAGCAAACTTAATGATGGCATTGGAGCTGTGTGTTGCCACACAGTCATGTGTGTACAAGGAATACAAGAGTGGGCTGAGAACACAGCCCTGTGAGGCTCCAGTGTTGAGGGTCAGTGATGAGGAGATATTGCTGCCCATTCTAACCACCTGGCGTCTGCTTGACAGGAAGTCCAGGATCCAGCTGCACAGCGAGCAGTTTAAGCCCAGAGCCCGTAGTTTCTCATCAAGCTTGGAGGGCACTATGGTGTTGAATGCTGAGCTGTAGACTACAAACAGCATTCTCACATAAGTGTTCTTTTTTTCCAGGTGGGAGAGAGCAGTGTGTAGTGTAGATGCAATGGCATCATCAGTGGAGAAGTTGTTGCGGTTGTTGCGGTAAGCAAACTGCAATGGGTCCAGTGAGGCAGACAGCACAGAGCAGATGTAATCTCTGATTAGCCTCTCAAAGCATTTGCTAATGATGGGGGTCAGAGCAACAGGATGCCAGTCATTTAAGCAAGTGATTTTGGATTGCTTTGGTACAGGCACAATGGTGGATGTTTTAATGTGGGGACCACAGACAAAGAGAGGGAAAGGTTGAAAATGTTCGTAAAAACACCTGCCAGTTGGTTCGCGCACACTCCGATGACACGGCCCGGAATGCCGTCTGGACCCACGGCTTTACAGATATTCACCTGTTGGAAGGATCGGGTTACATCCGCTAAAGAGACGGAGAGTGAACTAACCTCTGTAGCTTCGGCTGTGAGAGCTTTCTCCACGAGGCGGTGTTATTTCCCTTAAAACGAGCATAAAAAGTATTTAGCTCATCCGGGAGAGAGGCAGCTGTGTTCACGGCGGAGTTTTTCTTCCCTTTGTAATCCGTGATGATATTAATTCCCTGCCACATGCTTCTAGAGTCAGTGATGTTGAACTGTCCGTCAATCTTGTCCCTGTACTGCCGTTTGGCTGCTCTGATAGTTTTGCTGAGGGCATAACTGGCTTGTTTATGCTCCTCCGCATTCCCGGAATTAAAAGCGGAGCTTCGCGCATTAAGTGCCGCGCTATTAACCCATGGTTTCTGGTTGGGGTAGATCCGTATTGTTTTGGTTGGAACAACATCCTCAACGCACTTTCTGATGAAACACGTTACGCTGTCAGCGTAAACCTCGATGTTGTCATCAGAGGCAGACCGGAACATCTCCCAGTCCACGTGATCAAAACAGTCTTGTAACGTAGAATCTGATTGGTCTGACCAGCACTGGATCGTTCTGAGGGCGGGTGCTTCCTCTTCAATTTCTGCCTGTAACCGGGCAGAAGTAGAACGGAAGAGTGGTCTGATTTGACAAATAGTGGGTGGGGGAGGGATTTGTAGCCATCCCGGAAGGGAGAGTAGCAATGGTCCAAAACCCGGTCCCCTCGTGTGTCGAAACTGATATGTTGGTGGTATTTTGGTGCAATTGATTTGAAATTGACTTTGTTAAAGTCCTCGGTCACAATGAACGCGGCCTCAGGGTGCGCAGTTTCCTGCTCACTTATACTCCTATACAGTTCCTTGAGTGCCCGGACTGTGTCGGCTTGTGGCGGGATGTACACAGCAGTGATAATGACCACTGTGAATTCCCTTGGTAGCCAGAATGGTCGACACAGAAGCATGAGAAATTCCAGATCAGGAGAGCAGAAAGACTTGATAGAATGTATGTTCCTCTGATCACACCAGGATTTGTTGATCATAAAACATACACCACCACCTCTGCTTTTACCTGAGAGGTCTTTCGCTAACCCCGCGGGTTCGATGGCTGAGTCTGGAATCTCCGCAGACATCCAAGTTTCTGTAAGACAGATAATGCAGCAGTCTTTTGTCTCTCATTGGAAAGAGATCCACGCTCTCAGCTCGCAGAGCTTGTTGTCCAGAGATTGAACATTTGCCAGTAGAATACTGGGTAACGGGGGTCGATTTGCACAACATCTTACTCTGATGAGAATGCCTGCTCTATTTCCCCTTTTTCTTCTGTGTTTCCGCAGCCGGGCTGCCCAGACAAAGGGCTCCGCTGGCGTGTTTGTAAACAGCGGGTCAGCATCGAGGAATTGTCTATCGTATACAATAAGGCAGACAACATCCAATACAAAAAACATAAGAACTGTAAACAAAACAAAAAAAAACTGCAATGTTGTGTCGGAGCTCGCAACGCAGCAGCCATACTCGGCACCAACTTGAGTCCAGTCTGGACCTGCGGCTTTATGGATATTCACCCGTTGGAAGGATCAGGTTACATCCGCAACAGAGACCTGTGAGTGGTCATAATGTTTTGGCTAATCTGTGTATATACTCTATATTATAGTTCACATATTTGTCACATGCAGTACTGTGCAAAGTCTCAGGCACATTAGATGTTTCACAAAAACATTTACCATTATTGTTTTTGTTGTTGTTGTTGTTGTTTTAAACATCCTCACTATACAACATTTTTCATAACTGCCTAAAAATTGTACACAGTATGTATGTATATATTAAAATTTCACTATGATTTGTGAAAATATGAAGTTTTTGTAGTATTGTGAAATATACAGTATGTTGCATATATGTTCAAGTATGCGCAGTATACAGTTTACAAAATGCAGTTAGCAGTATGCTCATATGCTGTTTCGAACATTCCAAGCCTTTGTAAATCTGCATAGTAAATTAACAACTGAACATTTTTATTTCAGAAAGCAGAATATTTCAAAGTAGCTTTACATTAAACATGGTTACTATAATAACACTATATTACTGTAGTTACATCATGGTAAATTGCATTAAAACTATGGCTTTCACCAAAAAACATGGTTACAACAATATTACTATAGTAAAACCATGGTTAATTTTACCCAGATCAAACCTTTCTCTCAACTCTCTGACCTTCACTGCGACCAAACCACTTTATAATTATTTTTTATCTATTATTAGTTGTAGTATTACAGGAAATATTAAGAGTGGAGACAGGAAACAGGGTGGGAAAAGTGGGACAAAAGGCGGAATCAAACCCGGGTTGTCCGCATAAAAAAATGCATTTCCATAATGTTGTTACACACCATGCCACTGCTTAAACACTAGTGGGTGCAGTTTGTCTTCAATTTCTGTTTATCCACGAGACTATTTGAGTGCAAATAGCCGCGCTGTTTGGCAGATGCTATTTACACCTAGTGTAAATAGTCACTCTGAAAACGTGTCCTGATCCACTCTTTTGCTTCATATCAATCAGTTGATTGTAGGGAAGAGAGTAAAATCATTTCTTGTACAAGTCTACTGCAGGAATAAACCAAATATTAATTTATCATCTAATAAATATTACTGTTTCACATGATATTGTAGACAATATGGATCAAATTCTCTAAAAAGATTTTTGTTTTATAAGATGGAGGTGTTATTTAAATAGGGATATAGACACTAAAAATACCAGTTAATTCACTTACTACTAGATAATTTGGGGGGAATGGGGTTAGTGAAAAGCAAAGCGAGCACTTTTAGTTAGATCGTCATTGTATGGAACCATTTCTGCATTCCAGTAGTTGATTATTGGCGCTTTTCACAGACACTCCATGGTCTTCTCATAATCTGCTTCCAAGGATACTGTGTAGTATGTCAAAATACTGAGCCTTGCCTTGTTGATCAGTTACTTGGACAACAAGAATGGCAATTAGCTGTGAGCTAATGTGAAGACCTCTGTGAGGGTTTGAAGCTGTGACCATTCCTTTAATTTGCACTGCTTAGTTCCAGTAATGTTGAACTACAAGAATGTGCTGTGTGATGTTGCCATCACAAATCAAACAGCTCCTTTCCCGCCCTTGTTTAATTAGTTTGTCTTGTCTGGAACCTGCACTAAACTTGTTTCCAGGCAGCATTTCATTAGAATCCTGACATTTAATATGCTTCCTGCCACATAAAACTAGGGGGTGAATTGTATTCGTGAAATACAAGGTCTCTACAAGGGATATGTTACATTTCCTCTCATTGAAATTACAATACTTGTAAGGTTAGTAAAACTTTAAAACCTTCAGGAAATCCTCTTAAATGTGCTTTATTGGCTGAGGAGACAAAAGAAGCTCTCATTAGGCAGCTCTTATAGCTGAAAATCTAGACAATATTGAACTAAAATACTTTATAATTTCTGTACCCCATGCCGATCATCAGAATCAGATTTGCCCATGTTATGCAGCTTTAGAGTCAAAACATATGCCCCTGTTTTGTACATTTTCTTTCAATAAAACCACAGGGGGACTGGGCTACAGAACATCTATTGAGAGTCATAAAGAGCTCCATTGTCTTGAAAAAAAAAAGGACGATACTTTTGAGAGGGCTCACTGAAGTCAACGGCTTAATGATTTAGGATATATGCAAGTGTTTGCTGGTTTGCAAACCCTCATCATCTAGACAGGCCGTTCCTGCACAACCTGTGCCGTGCTGGAATACAGGTGGATCTGAGAAACACCAGGATTATCTTAGCCCTGGATCAGTTCCAGATGTGCACAGTTTGCATTTCTAAATGGCGTACAGACAAATGCACTTTATTAAACCGATTACCTACACATGGGATAAATTTGTTTCTCTAATGATTAGCTAGAAACATTCTATGTTTACAGCAACACTGGTAGTGTAGCTTATGTTTCTGTTGACAATACACTCAATTTGAGGGCTGTGGTGGACAATTGTGCTGGGTTTGTCAAGTTCAAACATAGAGCTCTGTACGTACAGTATAGGCCCACATGTTTTTACTTGAATGTGATCCAGAGCATAACGTATTCCTACTCTTTAAAACATTCCTCAGGTTGTTGTATGGAGTTACAAAAGTACAGTTAAGCGTGGTTCAAATAACTGCCCAATTATTCACAATTTTATTTCAACAAATGTTAAACATGACAATAGTTCAGTTGACAACTCTCAGAAAGATTAAGCATGTTAATGTGGGTATGACAAATAGGATGGCGAATAGTGGCGATGAGTTCCTGTTCTTTGGCACCCCCTTCTTAAGTTGAGCCCATGCAGATTGGTCGTATTCGGTTATCCGTAGAGGAGAGGCAACGTCGACTCACCCAGTGACTCTGCCTATACTGCGGGAAGCCAGGGCATTTTTTCAAACTCATGTCTGGCAAAAGCCACCGTTCACCCATAGTGAGTGCTATGTCTGTTGATTCCACCACTGTTCGACACACTCTCCTCCCTGCCATGCTCCATTGGCGGGAAGGCCACCACCAGTGCTCCGTCTTTATCGACTCCAGGGTTGAGTGGAACTTCATCAACTCTGCCTTGGCCATCCAGTTGGGCCTGCCCATCTGGTCTCTGTCATCTCCGCAGATGGCCAGTAACCACATTTGAAGGTCGCTTGAGAAGATCTCCCAAATCACAGCTCTGGTGAGTCTTCTCATCTCCAGTAATCATGAGGAGGAGATTGTGCTTTACCTAATCAGGTCGCCCTTCGCCTATTGTCTTGGGGTACCCCTGGTTAGTAAAGCAAAGGGCTCCATCTCTTCGTGGAGTTCCTATTGCCTTGAGCATTGACTGGGAGCTGCACCCTCTCCTGTCTTGTCCTCTTCTGTTTTTCAGGTCGAACCGGCAGATCTGATGGGAGTTCTGGCAGATTACATGACCTGTCAGGGGTGTTCAGCAAGTCCTGGGCCATATCTCTCCTGCCGCATCGCCCGTATGACTGCGCAGTGGATCTGCTGCCAGAAACATCTCAGCCACGGGGCCGACTCTACTCCCTGTCAAGGCCCGAGAGGGAAGCCATGGCTAAGTACATTGAGGAGTCTCTGGCAGTGGGGCTCATCCTCCTCTTCGCTGGCAGGCACAGTGTTCTTCTTTTTGGGGAAAAAGGACGGCTCCCTTCGCCCCAGCATCAACTATCGATGTTGCAAGCCGCTGGCAACCCTCATGATATAATATTGGGAGGAGACTTTAATCTTTTGATGGACTCAGTCCTTGATCATAGTGAAGCAAAAGTGTACAAGCCCCCTAGAGCAACACTGATGCTTCACAGGATGTGTAAAATCTTGGTCTTACAGATATTTGGAGACTTTTGAACCCATCTGGTAGGGACTATACATTTTTTTCCTCAGTCCATAAGATTTATTCTAGAATAGATTTTTTTTATATCTAAGTCCCTCATTTCATCTGTTGTGGATTGCTCAATTGGAAACTTCTTAGTCTCAGATCACGCCCTGGTGAGTTTAGAGATGTTGCCACATACGGAGAAAAAGAATTCATATATCAGCAAAATACTGATTTCCAACAAATGTTAAAGACTGAAATCAATGTTTATATGGAGACCAAATGGTCCTCAGTATCCTCTGTGGGCGTGGCTTGGAAGGCACTTAAGGCTGTTCTTAGGGATCGCATCATACAGTATGCCTCATTCACCAAAAATTCCAAAACACGTGAACTTGTGGAGCTGGAAGGGAATATTAAAAGTGCCGAGGCAGAGCTGAAGCGCAGAATGTCGTCTGATGGCCTCAGAGAATTGACCCGACTGAAATATAGATATAATACTATTTTATCATGGAAAGTGGAGTTTTGGCTATTCAGGGCAAGACAGTCATACTTTGAGTCGGGGGACAAAGCAGGGAAGCTTTTGGCTAGATATAAAGCAGAGAGAGTCTTTTTCTACCATTCCCTCAGTGAAATCTGCTGATGGTGAAATATTTACCTCAGCCATTGATATAAATAATGCTTTCAAAGAGTTCTATCTTTTTTTTTCTATTAACATTTTTTATTGATTCCTATATTAACACGTACAAGCAAGAACATATACATACAGAATCAATACTTAACCCCCTCTGTTACTACCCCCCCCCCCAATCCTACCCAAAACAACATCCCAGTGGTCCCACATAAACATAGACACACAAAAACAAATATTAAAAAATAAAATAATTAATAAAATATAATTATTCACACACATAAACTCTACATCTCTCTCTCCACTGTCCCTCCCCGAGAGCCCTCCAAAAATGCCAAATATTTGCCCCATTTTCCCATAAACAAGTCCAAATTACCCAATCCTCTAGATACCCCTTCTTCAAATGCTGCCACCCTCCCCATCTCTGTACACCATTCTAGAAATGATGGCGCTCCGCCGGACTTCCAACCCCGTAAAATGACTTGTCTACCAATCATAACACTTGTTAAAACCCAATTTTTTATAAATTTGTCCCCCAAATTTATGACAGCTCTGTCACCCAAAATACAAAGTCTGGGCCAAAGCAAAACTTGAGTGCCCAAAACATCAAACAAATAGCTCTGCACCTTCATCCAAAAATCTTGAATCTTAACACACCCCCAAAAGGCATGAGTTGTGTCTCCAACTTCTGATTGACAACGCCAGCAGTTGGGTGTGTCTTTAAGACCAAGCGTATATAATCTAGAGGGGGTCCAGTAAAATCTATGTAGAATCTTAAATTGCATAAGGCGAACCCTTGCATCTCTAGATGTAGACTTGACATTTTTTAGAATCCTAGTCCACACTTCTTCCTCCAATACCAAATTCAAATTTTTTCCCATAATCTCTTAATAAAAGCTAAAGCTCCATCCCCCAGATTCCGAACCAGCAGGGAGTAATACACTGATGCCTCATGACCTTTTCCAAAAGCAGTAATCACCTCTACCAAAGCATCTGCCGCTTTAGGGGGGTGTGTGCTACTCCCAAAAATAGTACAGAGCATGTGGTGCAGCTGTAAATACCTATAAAACTGAGATCTGGGAATCCCAAAATGATGACCCAGATTCTCAAAAGATCTCAACACTCCACTCTCATACAGGTCGCCGAGTGTAACAACCCCTCTCACAATCCACTCTGACCAACAGAAAGGGGACTTATTGTTACATAATTTTGGGTTCAGCCATATGCTTGAGGCAACATATAAATAAACGTCCAAATTAAATACTCTGGCCACTCTTGTCTAAATCATTTGCAAATGTGAAATAACGGGGTGTGACTTAACTTCTCCGGTTAGTTTAATAGAAAGACTTTGCAATGGTGAAATAGGGGCAAGGACTTCCTGTTCAATAGAAAACCAGGGAGGGGCTCTTTCAGGTGGAAGCGACCAATGAGCCAAATGTCTGAGACCGAACGGGTAATAATAAAACAAAATCTTGGGTAAGCCTAACCCACCTTTGTCAATCGGCCTATGTAATTTGTTGGAATGTAGTCTGGAACGTTTACCATTCCAAATGAAGGACTTCGCTATGCTATCAAATTGCTTAAAATAAGATAGGGGGACATCTACAGGGAGAGACTGTAGCAAGTAGTTGAATTTTGGAATACAATTCATTTTAATAACATTAATCTTCCCAATCATCGATAAATGTAATGAAGCCCATCTGTCCACATCGCTCAAAAACCTTTTTATTAAAGTGTCAAAATAAACTCTAACTAAATCAGACAAATTTGCTGGGAATAAAATACCCAAATACTTAATGCCCTGTTTAGGCCACTGAAAGGCACCCGGCTGGAAAGCCATTACTGGGCAGTATGCTGTCAGAGCCAAAACTTCGGATTTAGACCAATTGACTTTGTATCCCGAGAACTTGGAAAAGGAATTAATAATTCTATGGAGGGCAGGCATAGATCTAGTGGGGTCGGAGACGAATAATAAAATATCATCTGCGTAAAGCAGAAGCTTATGCACCATACCTCCACCCCTGGAAAATCATCCTCCTTCTTCCATTAGCAGCTGCTAATGGTTCCAGGGCAAGACAGAACAATAATGGGGAAAGAGGGCAACCCTGCCGAGTGCCCCTATCCAGAGTAAAATAATCTGAAATTAGTCCATTTGTTTGTACCGCTGCAACAGGTTGTCTATAAAGTAACTTAATCCAACCAATGAATGTACTCCCGAACCCATACATTTCTAAAATCTTAAAAAGATAATCCCATTCTACCATATCAAATGCCTTTTCGGTGTCAAGTGAAATGGCAGCGACTGGAGACTGATCATTCGCTACTGACCACATGATATTAATGAAACGCCTGATGTTATCAGAAGAGCTACGGCTCCGAATAAACCCCACCTGATCTATATGTATAAGAGATGTCATAACCTTACTTAAACAATTAGCCAAAATTTTGGACAAAATTTTTACATCTAGCTGGATCAGAGAAATTGGTCGGTAACTTTTACACACACACGGATCTTTGTCCTTTTTAAGAATCAGTCTGATCCGGGCTTGTGTCATGGTTGGAGGAAGCTTTCCATTCTTTAATGATTCTGTATAAACTTCTAACAAAAGTGGAGCCAGTTCTGTAGCACAAGATCTAAAAAATTCAGCAGCAAAACCATCTGGCCCCGGAGCTTTGCCTGTAGGTAAGGTCTTAATTACCTCGTCAAGTTCCTCTAAGGTTATCTCAGAATCAAGACAATTTCTTTGCTCAGTCGTCAGTTTAGGAAGTTTTAATGGTTCCACAAAGTTTCTAATATCTTCATCAGTAGACGAAGATGTAGAACTATAAAGATCAACATAGAATTCTTTAAAAGCATTATTAATATCGGTGGCCGAGGTAAATATTTCACCACCAGCAGATTTCACTGAGGGAATGGTAGAAAACTCTCTCTGCTTTATATATCTAGCCAAAAGCTTCCCTGCTTTGTCCCCTGACTCAAAGTATGACTGTCTTGCCCTAAATAACCAAAACTCCACTTTCTGCGACAAAATAGCATTATATCTGTATTTCAGTCTAGTCAATTCTCTGAGGCCATCAGACGACATTCTGCGCTTCAGCTCTGCCTCTGCACTTTTAATATTCTCTTCCAACTCCACAAGTTCTCGTGCTTTGGATTTTTTGGTGAATGAGGCATACTGTATGATCCGACCCCTAAGAACTGCCTTAAGTGCCTCCCAAGCCATGCCCACAGAGGATACTGAGGACCAGTTGGTCTCCATATAAACACTGATTTCGGTCTTTAACATTTGTTGGAAATTAGGATTTTGCAAAAGGGATACATTAAAGCACCAACTATATGATTTCTTTTTCTCTGTATGTGGCAACACCTCTAAACTCACCCCGGCGTGATCCGAGACTAAAATGTTTCCAATTGAGCAATCCACAACAGATGAAATGAGGGACTTAGATACCAAAAATAAATCTATTCTAGAATAAATCTTATGGACTGATGAAAAAAATGTATAGTCCCTACCAGATGGGTTCAAAAGTCTCCAAATATCTGTAAGACCAAGATTTTTACACATCCTGTGAAGAGTCAGTGTTGCTCTAGGGGACTTACACACTTTTGCTTCACTGTGATCAAGGACTGAGTCCATCAAGAGATTAAAGTCTCCTCCCAATATTATATCATGAGGGGTGTCAGCGGCTTGCAACATCGATAGTTGATGCTGGGGTGAAGGGAGCCGTCTTTTTTCCCCAAAAAGATCTTCAAGATCTATAAAAAGCCCTGATCATCAGCGTTAGGTGCGTAAATATTAGCCAAAATCAACCTTTGCCCCTGAATTTCAGCTAAAACAATAATGACTCTTCCTAATTTATCTTTAATCTGTTTGAGAAATTTGAATTGTGGATGTTTATTTACCAATATAATGACTCCCCTGCTCTTACTTGAGCCAACACTAAAGAAAACATGTCCACCCCATATCTTCCCAAATTTTTCAGCTTCCTGCGGGGAAAGATGTGTTTCTTGAAGAAACACTATATCATATTTCTTATGCTTAAGAAAAGAAATAACCTTCCTTCTTTTTATGGGGTGCCCCAACCCATTCACATTAAATGTGGAGAGAGACAACTTATTCATATTAACATTTGACATTTTAACATATTGATATAATAAAAATAAATAAATTGTGTGTCAAAAATAAGATTATACAGACCACATTCCCCATTAATGCAACAATCAAACCCCGAACTCCCCCCCGAACCAAACAAACAGAAAAAAGAAAAATGTGTGCATTAACCCCGCGCACGACAGCGCCAACCGGCGACAATCCCTTAAAACTCAAAGAGTCCATGTACGCCTACGAGAGCCCCCGCGACAACTTTGCCATCAGATTGCTCAAGTCCGGTGCTTCTATAAAAATTTTGTAAGGCAAAATTACATAACAGAAAATACTTTGTAAAATAGACCCCAGCCAACAGGCAGAATAACAGAAAAAACATGTAAACTCATTCACAGAACCATCTCGAAGGTGTGTTCCTCCACAAAATAAACTCCAGCTGATATAAAGCCGTTCAGTTTCCTCGAACAGACAAGCAATTGTTCAGTGAGCCAGCTGTTATTAGTTCAGCGGATGACATAATCATTCCAATGTCCCGTAAAAATACTCAACAAAACATACTCCAGCCAGCAGGAGGAATAAGCACAAAGAACAAACAGATTTATCCACAGCTGTTCCAAAGGAGTGATATTCAACAGAACAAGCTCCAGCCACTAGGCGGAGCCAGCACGAAAAACAAAACTGGCATCCCTAGAGCCAAACTAACTCGGAGGCCGCAAAAAAAAAAAAAAAAAAAAAAAAAAAAATCACCATAACTTACTCAGCCCGTCAACTTCATAAAAGACGTCCTTTATGTGAGCATGTAGATATTTTGCGGTCATCCAAAGTGTCCATTCTCGATCTGGCCGGAAACTTCAGTGTAAAAAAGATCTTCTGTCAATGCAAAAATTTCTTGGAGTCATGCCACAAAACAAACTCCAGCCGCTAGGCGGAGCCAGTGCAAAAAGAAACAAAAATGGCACCCAGCTTCCTCAGATAATAGAGTCTATGAACCACGAGTCAGTCCACCAGTATAAGAAACATCAAATGGCTTACTCCAATGTATTTATAAAGGAGAGTGCCTGTTTTGGACATGTAAATACTTTGCGACCATTCCTCGTTTCTATTCTCAGTTTGGCCGGGAACATCAGAGCAAACAAGATCTTTTTCTGATGTAAGAGTTTCTTACATTCCTTGAACCAATCGCGTTTCTCTCTTGTCGAATTCGAGTCCGGGAACAAGAAAATATTATAGTTTTTCCAAGAAAGCTTCCCTTTGCTCCTCGCCTGGCGCAACACGAGATCTTTATCGGATGATCTCAGAAATTTGGCCAGAATGGATAGAGGCCTATCTCCCTCACCAGATCTTCGAGCTGGGACTCTGTGAGCTCTCTCGATTTCCAGCTTGTGGCCTGTTATGTCGAGCAGACTCGGGAAGAGCTCATCTAGGAATTTCACCATAACTCTGCCCTCTTCATGCTCAGGAATTCCAACAATTCGTATGTTATTCCTTTTGCTCATATTTTCAAAATAGTCCAGTTTTTCCTAAATTAATTCCAAATCTGTTTTGAACACGGGCGGATTAGCGGATAATTCCCTTTCCGATGACTCAAGATAATCGATTCATTCTCCAACTTCTGTCACTCTTGTAAACAACTCAGAGAATTTTGTTTCCATCGCCGTAATCGATCGTCGTATTACAGCGAGATCCTCCAAGTCAGCAACAACCTTCGTCAGCATCACCGACATGTTGGACAGTTGACGCTGAATTTCATCTACCGACGTGCCGTCCAAATCGAGTCCCCGTCTCGCAGTCCCGTCAGAGGCCTCAGCTTGAACACGTAAGTGTCTTTTAATGTCTCCAGAGTCTGAGGATTTTGACTTCTTTGCCATGTTTACCTCAAAGAGCAAGTATGTAACTGGGTGTATCGAATCTCACCAGATTATAACATAAAAATAATTAAAAAACTAGCAAAGTTCGCAGAGCTCGTGTCTCACACGTCTGCTTCTCGTATGGCATCCCCGGAAACTCCCAAAGAGTTCTATCTTGATCTTTATAGTTCCACGTCTTCGTCTACTGATGAAGATATTAGAACATTTGTGGAACCACTGGAACTCCCTAAATTGACAACTGAACAAAAAAATTCTCTTGATTCTGAGATAACCTTGGAGGAGCTTGACGAGGTAATTAAGTCCTTACCTACAGACAAGGATCCAGGGCCAGACGGTTTTGCCGCTGAATTTTTTTAGATCTTATGCTATAGAATTGGCTCCACTTTTGTTAGAAGTTTATACGGAATCTTTAAAGAATGGAAAGCTTCCACCAACCGTGACACATGCCCGTATCAATCTGATTCTTAAAAAGAGAATCAAAGTGAGTGTAAAAGTTACCGTTCAATTTCCCTGATCCAGCGAGATGTAAAAAAAAATTAAACATTTTGGCTAACAGATTAAGTAAATTTATGACATCTCTTATACATATAGATCAGGTGGGGTTTATTCAGGGCCGTAGCTCTTCTGATAACATTAGGCATTTCTTCAATATCATGTGGTCAGTAGCGAATGATCAGTCTCTGGTCGCTGCCATCTCACTTGATGCCGAAAAGGCATTTGATATGGTAGAATGGGATTAACTTTTTAAGATTTTGGTAATGTATGGGTTTGGGAGTACCGTTACTTTATAGACACACTGTAGCAGCGGTACAAACAAATGGATTAATTTCAGATTATTTTAATCTGGATAGGGGCACCCGGCAGGGTTGCCCTCTTTCCCCATTATTGTCCTGTCTTGCCCTGGAAACATTAGCAGCCGCGATAAGAAAGGAGGATGATTTTCCAGGGGTGACAGCAGGAGGCGTGGCGCATAAGCTTTTGCTTTATGCAGATTATATTTTATTATTTGTCTCTGAGCCTACTAGATCTATGCCTTGCCTCCACAGAATTATTAACTCTTTTTCCAAGTTCTCAGGGTACAAAGTCAATTGATCTAAATCCAAAGCTTTGGCTCTGACAGCATACTGTCCAGTAATGGCTTTCCAGCCGGGCGCCTTCCAGTGGCCCAAACAGGGCATTAAGTATTTGGGGATTTTATTACCAGAAAATTTGTCTGATTTACTTAGTGTTCATTTTGACCCTTTAATGAAAAAGGTTTTCAAGCGATGTGGGCAGGTGGGCTTCATTACATTTATTGATGATTGGGAAGGTTAATGTTATTAAAATGAATTGTATTCCAAAATTTAACTACCTGCTACAATCTCTCCCTGTAGATGTCCCCCTCTCTTATTTCAAGCAATTTCATAGCATAGCAAAGTCCTTCCTTTGGAATGGTAAGCATCCCAGATTGCATTTCAATAAGTTACATAGGCCGATTGACAAAGGTGGGCTAGGCCTACCCAAGATTTTGTTTTATTACTATGCGTTCGGTCTCAGACATTTGGCTCATTGGTCTCTTCCACCTGAAAGAGCCCCTCCCTGGTTTGGTATTGAACAGGAAGTCCTTGTCCCTATTTCGCCATTGCAAAGCCTTTCTATCAAACTAACAGGAGAAGTTAAGTTGCACCCCGTAATCTTGCATTTGCACTCGATATGGACAAAAGTGTCCAGAATGTTTAAATCGGACATTTATTTAAATGTTGCCTCGAGCATATGGCAGAACCCAAGATTGTGTATCGGTAAGTCCCCTTTCTGCTGGTCGGAGTGGATTGGGAGGGGGGTTACTACACTCGGTGATCTATATGAGAGTGAAGTGTTGAGATAGTTTGAAAATCTGGTTCAACATTCTGGGATCCCTAGATCTCAGTTTTATAGGTATTTACAACTGTGCCACCTGCTTTGTACTGTCTTTGGGAGTAGCACACACCCCCCCCTAAAGCAGCAGATACTCTAGGAGAGGTGATTACTGCTTTTGGAAAAGGTCATGAGGCATCAGTGTATTACTCCTTGTTAATTCAGTGTCTGGGGGACGGAGCTTTAACTTCTCTCAAGAGAGTATGGGAGAAAGACTTCAACTTGGTACTGGAGGAGGGAGTGTGGGCTAGGATTCTTAAAAACATTAAGTCTGCATCTAGATGTTTTATGCAATTCAAAATTTTGCATAGATTTTATTGGACCCCCTCTAGATTGTATACGCTTGGTCTTAAAGACACACCCACCTGCTGGCGATGCCAATCGGAGGATGGAGACATGGCCCGTGTTTTTTGGTGGTGTGTTGAGATCCAGAAATTCTGGTTGAAATATATATATACTGTATATATATATATTTGTGGGGTTTAAATGTTGATTTTATATATATATATGTTTTGCATTTCCTTGTTATTGTATGATTTAATAAAAAATGTTAATAAAAAAAATAAATAAATAAAAACATGCACCACATGTGGCTTTCAGATGTAAAAGTGAAAGTGGAGATTTAGAGTAAAAAAAGGACTTAAATATGGATGTGTATTTTAGATATTCTTCTAAAAATCTTTGTTTGTGTTCAGCAGAAGAAAGAAAGTTAACTTTCCCTTTAACTTTATACTGTACAGAGCAGGGGTCGGGAACATATGGCTCACGAGCCACAAGTGGCTCTTTGTTAAAAATCAAGTGGCTCGCCGGCTGTCTCACTATTCACCAACACATGATAGTTTAAAACTTTCTAGAGATAACTTTCCTGCAGAAAGTGTGGGTGTGATTGCAAAGTTTGAAGTCAGTGACACCATTTTGAATTCCTTTCTCCAGAATTTGTCATACAGCCTACTCCTGGTGAACAAGGTTTGAAATTAACATCCACCAAATGCTGATTTTTCATGCACAGTGGTGGGTAATTTTGCTGATGTACCAGCCACTGTGGAAGGCAACCTGTAAGACTTCTCGGAGTGATATATGACAAGAAATTAGACACAAAGACGTGCGTTTGACAAAACGTGTGATTATATTTTGAAGAACAGACGAAAGAAAAGCTGCTGATGTGGTCTGATTTGATATATGTGCGCAGTGAGCTCTGCTGTTCACGAGTGCAATGTAAGCGCTTCTCCAAGACATGCACATGTATAGAGTTCTGGGCATCGTTTCCCAATAACTATTGATCTTTGCGGTTAAGAGCATTTTCTACGAGTGATTTTACAAACGTTCTTTATTTTTTATGTGCACCCAGGGTGTGAAATAGCACCCGCCACCCGCCAAATGCAACGAAGCTCAATCCAGTTTGCGAGCTCCTCATCCAAATGCAGGTATTTCATGTGCAAGTAATTTTGCTCATCTACCTGCAACAGGTGGGTGACCTGTAAGACGTCTTGGAGTGACACATGACAAGTAATGCTGTTAGTCACAAAGACACGCACTTGAAGAAACTTCATTATATTTTATCATATGAGAACAGACAAAAGAAAAGCCATCATTGCTTGTGTCAGATTTGCTGTTTGTTCAGAGGTGTGCAGCAGGGACCCTGTCTCGTGGAACAAGCGCATGTAAACAGTTATCACTCCTTCATATCGGTTGCATTCGTCTGAAAACTGTTTGCAAGAATAATGTCATCTATGAGAATGCTGAAAATGATCTCTGATCATCTCAGGAGGTGCTATGAGTTTTGCTTTATTTCCACGGAGCAGTTCGCTCTTACGCATTATGAACACAACTCTGCAGGTTTAGTAATATATACACTGGCGGCCAAAAGTTTGGAATAATGTACAGAAATTGGTACTTTTATTCACCAAAGTGACATTCAACCGATCACAATGTATATTCAGGACATTAATAACGTGAAAAATTTAACTTAAACTATTTCAAAGAGCTCTCATCAAAAAATCCTCCACGTGCATCAATGACAGCTTTGCAGATCCTTGGCATTCTAGCTGTCAGTTTGTCCAGATACTCAGGTGAAATTTCACCCCATGCTTCCTGTAGCACTTACCATAGATGTGGCTCTCTTGTCGGGCACTTCTTATGCACCTTACAATCTAGCTGATCCCACAAACGCTCAGTGGGGTTAAGATCCATATAATTCCAATTATCTGTTGTCCAGTGTCTGTGTTTCTTTGCCCACTCTAACCCAACCTATTCTTTTTGTTTTTCTGTTTCAAAAGTGGCTTTTTCTTGCAATTCTTCCCATAAGGCCTGCACCCCTGAGTCTTCTCTTTACTGTTGTACATGAAACTGGTGTTGAGCGGGTAGAATTCAATGAAGCTGTCAGCTGAGGACATGTGAGGCATCTATTTCTCAAACTAGAGACTGATGTACTTATCCTCTTGTTTAGTTGTATCTGGGCCTTCCACATCTCTTTCTGTCCTTGTTAGAGCCAGTTGTCCTTTGTCTTTGAAGACAGTAGTGTACACATTTGTATGAAATATTCAGTTTTCTTTTTGGCAATTTCAAGCATAGCTTTCATTCCTCAAAACAATGATTGGCTGACGGGTTTCTAGAGAAATCTGTTTTTCTTTTTTGACCTAATATTGGCCTTAAGACATGCCAGTCTATATATATATATATATATATATATATATACATACACTGCCAGTCAAAATTTTTGAAACACACTCATTCTTTATTATAATTTTTTTTCTTCACATTTTAGAATAATAGTAAAGTCATCAAAACTATGGAATAACATAAATGGAACTATGGGAATTATGTTGTGACTAAACAAAATCCAAAATAAATCAAAACTGTGTTATATTTTAGCATCTTCATAGTAGTCACCCTTTGCCTAGAATTTGCAGACATGTACTCTTGACATTTTCTCAACCATCTTCTTGAGGTATCACCCTGGGATGCTTTTTAAACTGTATTGAAGGAGTTCCCATCTATGTTGGTGTAACGTTGCTGCTGGCACTGGCAAAGACAGTGACGATGAAGTAAAGAACCCAAGTGCAAATTTATTAACAAAAGTGAAATCCAAAAACCCTAACTACAAACGTAAACAAAAAACATGAACTTGACATGAACTTGACTTTAACTAGACATAAACTTGAAAACACAACCAATGATACATTCAACAATACCTGACAAGGGACAATGGAAAACATGAGGGCTTAAATACTAGACATGGGAGAACACATGACAAAGATGACCAATGAACAGACGGAACTGGTAACAAGATAACGAACCAATGAAAACAAGACACATGAGCATGGAGGGAAAAGAGGACATCACATGACTAGGAAACAGGAACTAAACTTTTCAAAATAAAAGACATGAAATACATGAACACACATTAAACATTACATACGCTGGCTCGGCAGCCATGTCGTGGAACTCTGGCTCGGCGACCATGTCGTGGAACTCTGACTCGGCATCCGCCTCCCCCATAGTGAATGTGTAACCAATAATCTGCAGAGCGAGGTCGATATATTGAACCAGGCTGTAGGAACTCTGACCGCCTGGCATCAGAAAAAAGATGGGCTCATTCAGTCCAAATCGGAAACAGTCTTTGAGGGCAACCTTATTAAAGTCCACCTGGCAGGCCAGAGCACAAAAGTCCTCTACGTAATCCTCCAGGGGACAGTTCCCCTGACGTAGGCGCAGGAGCTGAATTGCTGGTTTCATTGTTCGGTTGTAACGTTGCTGCTGGCACTGGCAATGACGAAGACAATGACGATGAAGTAAAGAACCCAAGTGCAAATTTATTAACAAAAGTGAAATCCAAAAACCTTAACTACAAACGTAAACAAAAACATGAACTTGACATGAACTTGGATTTGGGGAGGTGGTTAAATATGATTTTTTGATCACTTCGTTATTTTAATTGGTTTTTTCATTTCATTTAAAGTGCAGTTTGAAATTAGAAATATCTTTTTAAGTTTTTTGTGTTTCAATAAATTAATTTAATTTTTAAAGCAAAATCAATTAAGCAAAAATATTCAACGACCTTCGTCAGGGGGGTTGACGATATAATCGGATATTGTGAATTTTAAGGTGATTATTGTTAAAATATTTTTACATATCGCCCAGCCCAATAGGGAAGTTAACTTTTTCATAATCAATTGTAAAATGAAGTAATTTTATGGAGACCTGCAAAAACACGTGTACTCAATTCCATATTGCAACATGTTACCTATTAATTGTTGCATATTTGTTTGTTTTTGTGTTTTTTAGTAGTCTACATAATAGTAGTGGGCATAATAAACAATTTATTTTGTTGGAAAACTTTGTGTTTTGAAAATGGTAAATTATTAGTTTGTGATATGGCTCTTTCAAAAAAAAAAAAATGCATCAACCAAAAAAATAAAAAATAAAATGGCTCCTTAGTGAAAAAAGGTCTCCGACCCCAGGTAAAGAGGGTTAAGTAGTCAGTCACACTCCATAATCCAGTGGATCCCAACCCTGTTCCTGGAGGCTCCCCAACACTAAACATTTTGGATATCTCCCTAATCAAACACACCTGATTCAACTCATCAGCTCGTTAGAGGAGACTCCAAGACCTGAATTGGGTGTGTCAGAAAAGGGAGATATACAACATTTTCAATGTATTGGGGGCCTCCAGGAACAGGGTTGGGAACCACTGCCATAATCATTTGGCACTTCATGGCATTTGAATGAGATCGAGTAACATGCAGGTGTTGAATGGTTTGGCTGGTCAGAGTGCATCTATTGAGTGCCAGCAGTTTGGGGAGGGGGGGGTGCAAATGATGGCAATACCTGTTTTCAGGGGCACATCTGACTTTTGTTAAAAGCACTTTAAGAGGAAATAATAACAATAATCATAATCAGGGCAAGATGTTCGCTGCAATACATTGCGTCACTCACACTAAAAGCTAAGTGAGAAAACCTACTCTCTGCTAGACTCTGGAGAGTTAGGCAATTCACAGCACTTCCTTGCAATTAAACTGATACTCTCCATTGAAACAAAGCAGCGCACTAATACACTGATAACTGTGCTTTGAAATTCTACATGAATCACATTGATAAAGGCTTTGTTGTCTTCATTTCTCAGGAGACTTTCCCACAGTTTCTTTAAGGGGCCAATTATACCTTTTCTTCCTTTTTACTTTTCTTCTTTGAATCCAAATTTACATTCTTTAAAAACATAAAAGTTTAGGGCCCTACTCAATATTGTTCTGTGGCTTTGTTAAACTTAACAGGGAACCATTTAATACAGGCAATGAAGCTGTTGTATCCTCTTGGTGAATTCTTGGCCTGAGCTAAGAGACCAACTGTGCATAAATGATCACAAGGGAAACTTTATTATATACAACATCCTCTTCAGAAAGAGGTCTATTAAATTGAAATACTACTTCTAGGACTAAAAGCACATTCATACGAAATTAAGTTAAACTGTTGCCTTAGCTTTTATTTTCAAATCCACTTAAAATACAGTGGGGTCCAAAAATGCAGACCAAAAATGTATTTACTTATTATAATTTTTTTGTAACCATGGAAATAATCCACAAACTTATTTTTATTATCTAATTGAGCAAAATTGAAAATAAAGAAGAGTTATGATTCTGATCTATTTCTAGGTCATTAATCAAATGTAAGCAAATCTGTTACACTGACCGTGTTAGCTTCATTGTACAAAAGGTGAGATCTTTGCTTCCTTTTCCTCTTGTGTCTCAAATGTATATTGGAATAACAAGAATCATCAGGTTTTGCACAAAGTTGTGGAGTCCATACCAGCATGAGTGCATGTTGTCGTTAAAGCAGGAAGGGACATACCACATTCTGAGAAATGTATCACTCAAATTGTTATGATGACAATAGGCCTATAATGTGCAATTGAAATTGATGACTTGGACTAAATAATAACGAAAAGCAGCCAATAAGTGCCCAACATAGATGGGAACTCCTTCTATACTGCTTAAAAAGTATCCCAGGGTGATACCTCAAGAAGTTGGTTGAGAAAATGTCAAGAGTACATGTCTGCAAATTCTAGGCAAAGGGTGACTACTATGAAGATGCTAAAATATAACACATTTTTTATTTATTTTGGATTTTGTTTAGTTACAACATAATTCCCATAGTTAATTTATGTTATTCCATAGTTTTGATGACTTTACTATTATTCTAAAATGTGAAAAAAAAAAAAAAAAAATTATTATAATAAAGAACGAGTAAGTGTTTCAAAACTTTTGACCAGTAGTGTATGTCATAAGCACAAAGTCAGTGGGCATGGCCATGAAGTTTTGATATTTTCGTACAAGCATGCGCTAAGTCTAGGCACAAGTGGGTTTGGCGAAAGCGCACGAGCAAGGCGCCATGGGCTGGGTCAAAGATGTTCACAAGTCTTTCATCGGAAGTCCGAGTCAAGTCTCGAGTCTTTTGTCTCTGTGTCGAGTCTCAAGTCACTAAAGGTTACATCTTTCACTTAAAAAAAATGCTCTACTTAAAAATAATATTTTCAAAATTATATTATATATCCAAAATGTATGATCTTTGGAAAATCTGGGATACAAATAGGATTCTACCTGAACTTCTTAAATTATATTTTATTTTATTATATTTTATTTTATGATTTCACAGACTTGATGGCTTTATGATAAATTAATAGCCTAAACAGGTTTAGAAACATTTATCTACAACTTTCACTGTTAATAATTCCATGGAGTACAAAGGAGATGTTAAGTAGATTAAACTCAGTCACCATTCACTTTCATTGCACCTTTCTCCATAAATAGAAAAACTCATGAATCTTTTTAACAATCATGGAGGAAAGAAAGTTCTATAGGTTTGGATCAAGATAAAGGTGAGTGAATGATGACAGAATAATTATTGCTAATAAAAATTACGTCTTATAGATTCGCCCTAATCGATTTAATATGCATCTCTACCAGTTACCAGTTAGTGTTTCTGCAGTTAAAACATTTTAGTATGGATGATGAGGTGTATTTTAAAAACATTGTAAACACTGTTGTCTCTTTACCTCATCAATTTATGAGGTTTGACTTCCTCAAATAGAAGAATCCTAAGAAGGATTCAAATGGGTTACATTCGTTTTGTGGTCTCCGCTGGCCGCTGCGATATAGATTGAAGCCCGACTGAATCATGCAAGTTTTGCTCTGCGCTGTGACTGTCCCAGAGCTCTGGCGGTCTTATCTCTGGATCACGCAGATGTGCACTGCGGTGGTTTGCACAATTGAAAGCATGCTTCTTTCGCCCGCACAGATGCGCTTGCAAGTTATGAGAGGCATATTTAGTGCTTATAAAGTGCTGAACGTGGGATGAATACAATTACATTTATTTCGGCTGCGACAAGTAAGGGTGACGGAGTCATTTGCATTTGGCCAGTGGGTGGATGTTAATGTCAAGCTCATTGCAGATGTAATAAAACCATACAAATAAAACAAATTCTTCCTTTAAGATATCAATAGTTAAGGACTCGTTTAGTTTTTGAAACATTCACAAGTATTTTTTGTGGAGTCAAATCAAGTCTGAAGTCATTTCAGGTCGAATCTGGAGTCGATTCTGAAGTCTAGTAAAATGCAACTCGAGTGCGACTCGAGTCTGAGTCTCTAACTCGAGACCCCATCTCTGGGCTGGGTCAAGTGCAATTTAATTCTAAGGTTCTTCACTGGTTATTGGACCGTCTGCATCGTAGCCTATTATATAGTCCATTCCATCAAGCACCAGCAATATAAAAAAGACAGCACATTAATAAGAAATTAATAGTGTAAATGGACTGAATGTGATGAATTTGAAGAACAGAAATATGATTAAATGAACACAATTGAATTACTTTGTGTATTAACTGCATCCTTGTTAAATGGGACGCACTCCTTTTATACACATGGAAAATGTGGTTCAGGATTTGGATTTATGCTATGTTAAATTATAGAGAATGTAAGTATTATTAATCATTTTCATCTACTGACACCTAATAGTAACAGTGATTTTATCAGAACCCACTTCACTTCTACCAGTCTATTGAAACATGAAAAACGTAAACCAAAAATATTTCTAAATTCAAATTACACTTGAAAATAAATGAAAATGTAATCAAAATAACGAAGTGGTCAAAAAAATCATACCAAATCTCTCCAACTTCTTCCACTGGCCCCTTTTTGCTACAACAGGTGAAAAAATACCAATACAAATTAGATCATAAATACAACTGTAAATATAAACATAATTGTAAGGGGGTTTAGAGGAAAGGAGGCAAGAACCGGCTTGACAACTTAAATAATAATTTATTAACCATTAACCAAAAACCCAACCAAAAACACACAACTAAAAACACAGCACAGCTGTCTGCAATTCTCTCTCTCTCGAACTGTCGTCCCCGGCCGCCTTTATCCCTCGCGCGCCCCATCAGGCTGATTGGGGACCGGGTGTGTCTCATTCCAGCCCGGCCCCGCCCTCCTCGGCTCTACAATAATAATAATAATTGAAAATAGCAAATTACACTTTGCGCCACTTCATTACCATACAATACACCCACAGTTTGCACACATGGCACAAACACTCCCACCCACGCCCACAAGCGCTTTGCACAGGCATGAAAATTAGAATTAGAATTAGAATTAGCCCTTGTCTCTGGCTCAGTCTTCTCTTTCTATCTTTTCTAATATTCAGCGTTAAAAAGCTAAAGTGCTCTACTCTCTGGCCTGTTTAAATAGAGATACATGCTTTCAATCAATCAACATGTTCAGACTCTTCTGTGTGGGGGATTCTGGTACTCCACAAGGCTAAGGGTGTGAGTGTGTGTGTGTGTGAGAGAGAGAGAGAGAGAGAGAGAGAGCTTATCAGACACATTCCCAGCCTCCGACTGCAGCAGACATTGTCCATCAGTGTGTTTGTTTTCTTTGAGAATGTTTGGGAATATAGCAAATCACAAAAGCCTGTAATAGCAGTTTGTGTTTGTTTGTCAAATTAGTTTGAATCTGACCTCTCCAGAACAGAATCATCTTATTTGTGTAGTTGTCATGGATCTGCAGATATTGTCTTCTTTAAAAGAAAAAAAAGAAAAAATAATATTAATCATCATCATCCATCACAATCACAATTATACCATCAATGCAGAAAAATGTGCTTTCTGATTTGCCCTCAATGAATCACACAATATTAACACGGTGTTCACCATTATGTCTTACATTAATCCATCATTCCGTTCATCATCAGTTTGTGCCTAACAGTTCATTTCTGAGCTGCAGTTACATTACCACTGCTGAGTAGATTACTTCTGAATTGTAATCGGGTACTTATTACAAATTACATGACAAAAATTGCAATCAGTAATGTAATCTAACAGATTAAAATTTTGGGGTAATCTAATACAATTACTTTTGCATTACTTCCAACCTAACTCTTTTATTTGATGTCACTTGATTTGAGTATAATATTATACCATTTTAACATAAAAATACTAAGAGGAATGGAAATATCTTCCATTGTTTATTGCTAACCAACGCCATCCATGTGTGGTAAGAGATCAGACCAGTTAATCAGTCACAAAAATGGACTCAAGGTTATCACTAAAGCAAAAATATTTTTTGAAGCCAAGTTCAAAAGAAATTCATGAAACTAAAACAAATTTTAATGACGCTAATGTAATTAGATTACATTGTGAAAATGAAATGGTGTGTATTTGGGCATTTTGATGCATTTAATGGACAAAACCCTTCCAAACACATAGCAGCACATGGTTATATTACAAACAGAGTGATAATTCAAATAATAATACAAATTTGTTTGAAAACATGCAAACATACCTTCAAATGCTTCTTTAAATTTGATGTTCAATCCTTTACAGTTCATAGGATATTTGGAAGGCAGAGTTTATATTGCACAGTGATGTTTTTGCCCCGTGTTGCCATAAAAGTTAAATTATCTCTGTACATATAGTTGCCAAATGCTAATGTAGACCGATCAGTCTTCACCTAGCTAATGATGAATATCAGGTCTGTGTGCAATTTCATAACACTCTCCCTCTCTTCTGAAAACAATCGAAGAGTTACGAAACAAATGTAAGAGTTAAAAAAGAGAAAAATTATGAACAAAATTATGAACAATTTACTACATTAGCCTAATTATTAGTAACTGTAGTATGATTACGAGTATTTTAAAATTGTATTTAATCCAATTACAAGTAGTTGATTTTTCATAATCTGATTACGTAATCCAGATTACATGTAATCCGTTACTACCCAACAATGTTTATTGCCTAGGCCCTAGGTGATAACACATCAAAAACCCTCAAAATCCAAACCTATTACAGATACATATGTGAATATGTAATGTTCAGGGTTGCTCAATAATTAATTCATTCGCAAATAATTTCCCTTAATTTTAAGCATTACAAAAGATACAATGTCATTCAATCTTTTTCACTTATTTCATTTTGTATTTTTTCACTTTATTGACATATTTTATATGTTAACAAGATTGTGATGTTTTCCTTCAAGTGAAAATAATTTATGTCTTGATTTATACAGGACTGCACTATCAGTATCTGGGGAATCTCAAAGAAAGCAATCTGCGGGGGCCTGGGTAGCTCAGTGGTAAAGACGCTAGCTACCACCCCTGGAGTTCACTAGTTCAAATCCCTGAGTGACTCTAGCTGGGTCTCCTAAGCAACCAAATTGGCCCAGTTGCTAGGGAGGATAGAGTCACATGGGGTAACCTCCTCATGATCGCTATAATGTGGTTCGCTCTTGGTGGGGCGCGTGGTGAGTTGTGCGTGGATGCTGCAGTGGATGGCGTGAAGCCTCCACACGCACTGTATCTCTGTGGTAATGTGCTCAACAAGCCACGTGATAAGATGCGCAGGTTGATGGTCTCAGACGCGGAGGCAGCTGAGATTTGTCTTCTGCCACCTGGATTGAGATGAGTCACTATGCCACCATGAGGACTTAGAGCACATTGGGAATAGGGCATTCCAAATTTGGAGGAAAAAAAAAAAGCAATCTGCAAAATCTTTGATCTTAACTTACTAGAAAAAACAGACCTGGAAATCTGAAATGCTTGGCCATGTATTATTATTATTTAATTTTTTTTAACATACATTCCAACATACATTAAATTGTATTCTGGCCTGGCTTTTCTGTAATAAAATATTTTTTACAGAATTTTTCTGCCATTTGAGAGTAAATCAATCAAGAGCAATAACACTGCAAAGAAAGGAGAGGTACTCGAGGTTAAGAGCCGTATGCTCTGAAGACCTAATTTATTTTTTTCTTGTTTTCAGAAACTTTGTTGGACACACATTGGTGAGCATATACACAGACACTCACCACAATGTAAAAGTCTGGGAAATGTCAACAAACACTAGACTTCTAAATAGTTACTGGAAAGGCCACCACTACAGAGACGTGTCCAAGCATTTCATTGAAGGCGCCAGTGTCACATATTCAGTGCCGTTCGTTTATAATCTGCGAACCTTTGCACAACAAAGGCAACCACATTTCTGAAAGCCATAAATACCATATCAAAAGTAAAAATCCTGACCTGGGCAAGGGCCAGTGGTGATATTTGTGAAGATTTTGTTGCACATTAGGGCAGGTTATATTCATTTTGAAGAGTGTTACAAGATGGTATCATTGGAGGTCTGAATGTGCAGATGTGTAGTACTTGAACAGAGCTATGGGAACTCAGAAGGTCATGACAGCAAAAAGCACCACTCTCTCACATTTAATAGCTCAAATACATTGGCAACATAAGATCAAATGACATTGCATGTGAAACAAGAATTTGATTTGTATTTGCTTGGTTAACTGCAATGAGGATCAACTTAAAAATGTTTCAGCCAAAGCTGGTAGGATCATTTTCACATAAGGGTCAAACAAACAAAGGGTTGCCATGATATCTCGACATCTTTGCTTGAAGCCAAGAGCTCTGTTGACATTTGACATCATTTGGATGCATCATCCATTTTCACACCCAGTCATTGTGTCATGAATGAGCACGATGAAACATTTGCTGAGGAAATTGGAAAACAATAGATGTCAATTCATAAATTCCTTTTCAAACATTTTTATATAATTTGAAAGATATTTCATTTTCCCCCATTATAAACTTTCAAAACACTGTGTAGCTAAATTGATGCTTATGATTTATCTCACCAATGTTATGTATGTGTTTTACAATGTATGTTTAACTAGCTGCTCTTTGGCACAACAATTAACAATCACTGTTAAATGCCAAAGTGCTCTTGGTCACTGTAAAAAATCTTTATAAGTTTGTTTTTATCTGTTTGGACAAGTATCTCTTTTCACATCCAGACTGCCCTCATCATTAGACTTTATTTGAGCTGGACTAAGTTGACTGGAATTGCTTTCTCTGGTTAATTTGCTCTCCTGATGAAGCGTCACAAATCTAAGATGACACATGTGTCGCCCTTATTGTTCTAGTGCTGTTTACACTCCATAGAAAGAGATTTACTTCCATTTTAAAATATGTGTACAGCTTCTCTATTCCATCGATTAAACTATTCTTATCAGTGCAAGTCAGTCACTATTGTAGGCACTTGTTAGTTGACAAATACTGTATTGGTATGTGATTTTGAACTGTGAAGTTAGAACTGAGATTGCTTCAGTCCCACACTAATTCAGATTTTATGGACACACAAGGAAAAGCATAAATAATTGAAATAACATTTGTTTGTGACAGCTTATAAGAATAGTTCACCCAAAAATGAAAATTCTGTCATTGTTTGTATTTGTATTGACAAATTTGTATAGACATTATTTGTAACCTGTATGACTTTCTTTATTCTGCAGAACACAAAAGGAGATTTTTTTAATGAATATTGAATTTTCAATACAATGGCAGTTGATAGTTATTCACTTTAAAGCTTAAAAAAGGACCCAAATGTATCATAAAAGTAGTTCATGCAACTCATGCTTCATATTCTACTGTCTTCAGATCGTATTCAACTGGTTTTGGTGTGAAACGACCCAAAATGTAAGTAATTTTTAGTAAAATCTTGACATCTATAGCACACCTATGGGCACTGTTGAGCTTGCGTGTCCATGCGAGATCTTCCATTATTTAGTGCAAATTTTTGCATTGTTTTGCAGACAAAACACACATTTTTCCCTTAAAAAGCTTAATTGCTCAGCAAACAAAATGTCCTACTTATTGCTATGATCTGTATCATAGAGGACTTCTTACTGCTGTCCCAGCCATGCTTTTAGGAGTGGCATAAAGCACAAAAAACAGCCCCTATTGACTTTGACTCAGTCTGGACTAAAGGTTAACTTTATGTACTTGATACTCCAAATAAATAAATAAATAAATAAAAGAGAGAGAGAGAAGGAATTAAAAATGAGTTTAATACTGTATGTGGTAAAAGTAAGATAAAGGTAATAACAATATTTATCCAGTTACTCATCATTATAACCTGCTTCAAATGTGTACAGACAAAATTAATGTGACAGAAGTCAAAAGTTTGCCATCTCGTTGTGACATGCAGGAAAAAAAAACGGTCTAATTTTTAGAGGCTCTGATGAACAGAGAGAGAGGCACCTGGTCTGATTGGATTCGCTGCTCCTTTAAACCACTGTTAGCGAAGTTCAACCAAATGTCTTATATACCACATTAGGTGGGATAAATTCAAACCTTTGTCACAGAAAACTTTACAGTACACAAAGCACCACACAGCTAAAAGATCCACAAATATGGATATGATTCCTGACTCTCAGACATTTTGTTGTCCTATTGTAGCAGAGACATCTGAAAGTGTCGGCATTACTTTTTGTAAAAGTGTGATTAGTGAGTTGTCACAATGGCAGTTTTAAAGATTAAAGATGGTAGAAATTAAGATATACTGTAGTTTTGGCTACAAAGCAAAATAAGTTCATCTTTGGCCCCAGCCTTACTACTGTATACCTATGTGAAATCCTTAATTCATAAGCCAGACAGTCTGCCTTTCCAAATACGTACTCATGTTTAATAATAAATGAATGAAAATGGTTGGAAGGCTTGATAGAAGATCTACTTAGTTTGGGCCACAGCTTGCTATAATACTGATTTCCCAGTGTTGGCTAACAAAATGCCAACACTCCCCTCCAGTGCAACACTTACAGTTGAAGTCAGAATTTTACATACACCTTAGCCAACTATATTTAAACTCAGTTTTTCACCATTTCTGACATTTAATCGTAGAAAACATTCCCTGTCTTAGGTCCATTAGGATCACTACTTTATTTTAATTGTGAAATATCATAGTAGAGAGAATTATTTATTTCAGCTTATATTTCTTTCATCACATTCCCAGTGGGTCAGAAGTTTACATACACTTTGTTGTATTTGGTAGCATTGCCTTTATATTATTTAACTTGGGTCAAACATTTTGGGTAGCCTTCCACAAGCTTCTCACAATAAGTTGCTGGAATTTTGTCCCATTCCTCCAGATAGAACTGGTGTAACTGAGTCAGGTTTGTAGGCCTCCTTGCTCGCACACACTTTTTCAGTTCTGCCCACAAATTTTCTATCAGATTGAGGTCAGGGCTTTGTGATGGCCACTCCAATACCTTGACTTTGTTGTCCTTAAGCCATTTTTCCACAACTTTGGAGGTATGCTTGGGGTCACTGTCCATTTTGAAGACCCATTTGCAACCGAGCTTTAACTTTCTGGCTAATGTCTTGAGATGTTGCTTCAATATATCCACATAATTTTCCTTCCTCATCATGCCATCTATTTTGTGAAGTGCACCAGTGCCTCCTGCAGCAAAGCACCCCCACAACATGATGCTGCCACTCCCATGCTTCACGGATGAGATGGTGTTCTTCGGCTTGCAAGCCTCACCCTTTTTCCTCCAAACATAACGATGGACATAATGACCAAAAGGTTCCATTTTTGTTTCATCAGACCAGAAGAAATTTATCCAAAAAGTAAGATCTTTGTCCCCATGTGCACTTGCAAACTGTAGTATGCCTTTTTTATGGTGGTTTTGGAGCAGTGGCTTCTTCCTTGCTGAGGAGCCTTTCAGGTTATATCGATGTAGGACTCATTTTATTGTGGATATAGATACTTGTCTACCTGTTTCCTCCAGCATCTTCACAAGGTCATTTGCTGTTGTTCTGGGATTGATTTGCACTTTTCACACCAAACTATGTTCATATCTAGGAGACAGTACTTGCATACTATTGTTTGTACAGATGAACGTGGTAACTTCAGGCATTTGTAAATTGCTCCCAAGGATGAACCAGACTTGTGGAGGTCCACACATTTTTTTTCTGAGGTCTTGGCTGATTTCTTTTGATTTTCCCATGAGTTTGAAGGTAGGCCTTAAAATACATCCACAGGTACACCTCCAATTCAGTACACCTCCTATCAGGAGCTAATTGGCTAACTGTCTAAAGGCTTGACATCATTTTCTGGAATTTTCCAAGCTGCTTAAAGGCACAGTTAACTTGGTGTATGTAAACCTCTGACCCACTGGAATTGTGATATAGTCAATTAAAAGTGAAACAATCTGTCTGTAAACAATTGTTGGAAAAATTACTCACGTCATGCACAAAGTAGATGTACTAAATGACTTGCCAAAACTATAATTTGCTAATATTAAATCTGTGGAGTGGTTAAAAAATGAGTTTTAGTGACTTCAACCTAAGTGTATGTAAACTTCTGACTTCAGTTGTAAGTATTCAGAGGCCAGGAGCTCATTTGGTATCTTTGGAGTGTGGGGTTTTGGAAAGAGGGGGCGTAGCTAATCCAACGGCTCAGTCTCGTGTAAGTAGAATGGCTAAAATCGCTTACAACACCTTTAAGGGGTATACTATATAGTGCACAAAATACATGTTTCAGTCAGGACCACTTCTGTCAAGTGAATACTAAATTGAATACTTAAATGAATACTTTATTGACTTGTAGACAATTGAAGCATCTTTTGGTGTTGACAGTATGGTTCTGTTCTGTGCAAACTCCCTGCTCATCCATGCAGCCATGCATGGATGAAGCATGTAGAGCAGTGAATAAAACCCCCCAAGGGTAACAGAACAGATCCGGCAGATTTATATTACAACATTGTATAATTTTCACATTTCTGACAGTGCAATATGGTACAATAGATTATTTTCATAATATAGATTAGATAGACACGAGATAGAACTCCATATATAACAAGTTAGTAAATCAAGAACAAGCCACAAATGCACTGAAGATAGACCTACAATTGATTGTCAGTCTGGAATTACAAAGAGCACAGAATAAAAGGACAGATGTTGAGATATCTAAATGCAAAGTTGTCATACAAGATGTGAAGCTGGGGATGGAGGAGGGTGTTAAGTGTAGCTTGCATCCATGCAATGGAAAGTCAGCAGAGAGAATAAATAAAGTGGGGATTTAAAATATACAGCTTTGATTGAAGACTAAATTGCATTGGTAGATGTAATGCTCAGCTGATTGCAAGCTTTACTAATGTGACCTGCCTGAACTAAAGCTTTGCTTGTTTTTTCTTCTACCAGGAGTTATCTGAGATGTTTCAGATATCTAAAGTGTCTTTCTCAAGGGCCCCAGATTTAGATCTCACAAGCTGCCCAATACTTGAGCCACGCCTAACCAATAGGGACCTTACCTGGGCAGTGTTTCCCAAAAGCATCGCAATCTTAAGCTGATCGTAGAGACCATTGGGGCCAGTGGTGGGAAATGCTGCCCTGATCGTTTCTTCCAGACCAGAGAGTTGATTTCATCTTAACAATGAAAAAAGTCTTTAAATCAAAGCAGATATAACTGTATGCTATTACTACTGAGTATTAATATGTATAGATTCAATCAATAATGAAAGTACATTATTGAGAGCTGTTATAGTTGTTTGGCATCAGAATTACAAATTTGTCCATTTGTAAACACATTCCAAAGTTACATTTTATTTCTCCCAACAGGTGTCAGTGAAAAGCCCCACAAATGTAAATTAGTGAACACTCCAGAGGTAAATATCTGTGTCATCAAAATATGCAAACACGTACAAGGCAACATTTCACCATCCTTCCCTGATGTGACTGGAATGCAAATATCCAAAGACAGGTACCGGAAAGACAGTGTGAGCAATGTTTTAAAGAGCTGAGTTTCATGTTTTGAAAATATTTAACACATACAGAGTGCATTCTTGAATGTGCCCCCTGAGAGCGCTGGATGTTTGGCCTTGTTGTACAGCAGACACCCCCTGTTGTGTCGCTCCTCTTCCTCTTGGAGTAATCTACAGTATGGGGTAACACATTTGGCAGCAGTCCTGTTCCCTTTAAAAAGAGGCCATGGCAGTGAATACATATGCATATAAAAACAAACTCCTGGGGACAGGTTAATAGGACCCACAGTCCTCGTAGGGATTAGAAGAAGCACTGTGCCCTCAAGTCTGGGAGTCAAGGTAACACACACAGTCCACAGACCAGTCTTTACTATAACATTACAGTATATATAAATTGTCTATACCAGCAGACATTTGATGCTAGAAAAAAAAAGCAAAGATATTGATTCTTCAAGGAATAGTTCACCCAAAAATGAAAACTCTACCCTAATTCACACCCTTATGTGGTTCCAAACCATAAATGGATTACAAAGGAGGTATAAGGCAGATTGTTAAGATTTTCTTTTGTGGATAAACTACCCCTTTTAATAAATGTTTTGTAAAAGATCAATTTTGAAGATAACCCATGTTTTGTAGCTGAACAAGACTCTATAAAATTCAATCATAATAAATTTGTAAAACACTTGTTGATTTTTATAAAAAGCAAAGGATTTGTAACTGTCATCTATGTGCAGATCAGTAATAGGACCAAAACAAAAGAGAAATGTTTCAGAACTGTGCTAGAAGTCCACTATAGTTCAAATAAAATGAAGAATGTAACATCGTAAAAGTAATGATTTTCGGAATAAAATAATAACACAACCCAAGACCATTACTTCAAATTGTAATGCAGACATTCCACTGAACTTCCTTTCACCTCTGAAGAGCAGACGCTGCCTCTTTTCCCTGGAGGACACATTAAAATTCCCTCCAAGTTGTTCAGGTTTTGTTTAAATCCAAAATATTCCACTTATTAAACCTTTTAAAAGAGATGGAAATGTGAACTGTAGAATAAAGTTATATATGGGGCTTGTGACTTAATTAGTGTAGTGATACTTGCCACTGGGCAATATATGTTTAATGGGCCCAGCATGAGAGTGTGAATGCCTACTTTTCTTCTCACTTCTAACTGAATTAAGGCCCTGCTATACTTCATACGAAATCGAAGAAAGAACGGATGTGATGTAATTTACAACAAAATGTGGCCCAAAAAAGGTATTTTTGCATTCATTTCAGTGGTTCATAACAGCTCACCTGGGCGAACTCTCCAAGTATAGGCTAAACACCTTCTTACTGCCATTGGTCCAATACATCGGTAGGTGTGAAATTAAGCTCCACCTACTTCTCTGTTTAGGTTCTTCAGTCAGAATTTAACATGAATACACCAGCGTGCATAGTTATTAGCGAGCTGGTGCAAATGTACTAACATCTGTACAATCGTTCATAGAGAATATTTTTTCCAAGACCATGCCATGCAATTTTAGGGTGACCATATTCTGGTTTTCTAAAAAGAGGATACCTTTTTTTTTTTGCCGGTGGGGGGGAGGGGGGGGGTAATAGGGTTCAAAACAGTGTTACTATGAATTTAAACTTTAATACAGTGAAAAAGACACTCTATTAGCAAAACATAAATATATATAAATAAATAAAAATTTCCAACATTCTTTTAAATGTCCATGTACTAAAATAAAATATTTGATGCCATGAGTGTACCTTCATTTACTATTTCTATTATGATGAATGGCCATGGAAAATGAAGCAATGTGATAACAATTTTAACTTGTCTCAAAAAGTAGTCCGTTAATTTACCTGATGAACTTTCACCTTTTGCTGACCCTTTATGCTTCACAGCACTAATGTGTGCTTCTAAATCACTTGCACCTTTATTAGCAACTGACACATAAGTGCCAGCTTTACATGTCATACATTCTGCTTCCCACGGATCTCGGCCTGGACGAAAGCATGGGAATTTTTTGTGCAAATCTTCTGTAACTTTGCACTTTCATTTGGGCATTGTTTCCACTCAGCTGTCATTTGCTGCTACTGTCAAGCAACTGTTTGATGCCGAACACAACAGCGCTGTGTTTGGGAGAGATTGAAAGGCAGGAATTGGCCAACAGTTGCTGCAAGCCTCTTATAATCGACCAATTGGTGAACGAGAAGGCGGGACTTACAAAGAGGGGTTAAAGCAATGCAAATATGCGTGCACACACAATTAAGTATTAGATCAGATGCACATCATAATGCAACTAAAGCCGAATTCGCAAATTTAGAAATCCCGGCCGGACACATTTTTAAGGACCGAAAAAGAGGACATGTCCGGGAAAAAGAGGACGTATGATCATCCTATGCAACTTTGTTTGTCAGTCTACCAAATGAGTAAAATCTACTCAAATACTCTTAAGTGCCCATTCACTCATGTGCCATCTGCAGTGAAAGCCATTAACACATCTGCCCATAGTAAAGGCCTGTTCACACCAAACCTGTTTTTTCGGTATGAATGTTCATTCCATACGAGCATTTGTATAATAACAATGGATTTCAATGCCGCTATTCATACCGAGTCCGAAAAATCGTCCGCCGACAATCTGAAGGTTTTTACAGAGAGTGTTCTGATTTTTTTTCTTTGGACTGAGATGAAAACTGACTGACCAATGAGATGGTCAGTGCTAACACCAGCATTGGACGTACAGATGAAAATTATATTTTAAAAAAAACATGAACCCTTTGTACTGCAAACATAAACCTGGTCTGTTTTTGAAAGTCTGCTTGTGGTGTTTTGCCTTAATGTGCATTATATAATATGCCTGTTATATTCTCATGGCATTAAACATAGCAACAAGGCTCATCAATTCGTTTGCACTAAGCTTGTAGTAAAATATCCCATAAAAAGATCTGTTACATCAGGGGTCGTTAACCTTTTTGACATGGAGTGCCATTTTTTATTGTCCTGGTCAATTTATATTTTGCCAAGTTTTTTGAATCCCACGATGGGGTTTATGTTTTCTCTTTTTTTTTTTATTAATATTTTTTATTAAATCATACGATAACAATGAAATGTAAACACATATATATATAAAATCAACATTTAAACCCACAACCCCCCCTCCCCCACCCCGCCCCCAAAAAACAACCCTGTGGTTAAACATAAGTAAATCTATACAAATAAAAATCAAACAGACGCATGTATATACATATATAAAAAAAAAAAATATATATATATATACAGGTGCATCTCAATAAATTAGAATGTCGTGGAAAAGTTCATTTATTTCACTAATTCAACTCATATTGTGAAACTCGTGTATTAAATAAATTCAATGCACACAGACTGAAGTAGTTTAAGTCTTTGGTTCTTTTAATTGTGATGATTTTGGCTCACATTTAACAAAAACCCACCAATTCACTATCTCAAAAAATTAGAATATGGTGACATGCCAATCAGCTAATCAACTCAAAACACCTGCAAAGGTTTCCTGAGCCTTCAAAATGGTCTCTCAGTTTGGTTCACTAGGCTACACAATCATGGGGAAGACTGCTGATCTGACAGTTGTCCAGAAAACAATCATTGACACCCTTCACAAGGAGGGTAAGCCACAAACATTCATTGCCAAAGAAGCTGGCTGTTCACAGAGTGCTGTATCCAAGCATGTTAACAGAAAGTTGAGTGGAAGGAAAAAGTGTGGAAGAAAAAGATGCACAACCAACCGAGAGAACCGCAGCCTTATGATTGTCAAGCAAAATCGATTCAAGAATTTGGGTGAAATTCACAAGGAATGGACTGAGGCTGGGGTCAAGGCATCAAGAGCCACCACACACAGACATGTCAAGGAATTTGGCTACAGTTGTCGTATTCCTCTTGTCAAGCCACTCCTGAACCACAGACAACGTCAGAGGCGTCTTACCTGGGCTAAGGAGAAGAAGAACTGGACTGTTGCCCAGTGTTCCAAAGTCCTCTTTTCAGATGAGAGCAAGTTTTGTATTTCATTTGGAAACTAAGGTCCTAGAGTCTGGAGGAAGGGTGGAGAAGCTCATAGCCCAAGTTGCTTGAAGTCCAGTGTTAAGTTTCCACAGTCTGTGATGATTTGGGGTGCAATGTCATCTGCTGGTGTTGGTCCATTGTGTTTTTTGAAAACCAAAGTCACTGCACCCGTTTACCAAGAAATTTTGGAGCACTTCAGGCTTCCTTCTGCTGACCAGCTTTTTAAAGATGCTGATTTCATTTTCCAGCAGGATTTGGCGCCTGCCCACACTGCCAAAAGCACCAAAAGTTGGTTAAATGACCATGGTGTTGGTGTGCTTGACTGGCCAGCAAACTCACCAGACCTGAACCCCATAGAGAATCTATGGGGTATTGTCAAGAGGAAAATGAGAAACAAGAGACCAAAAAATGCAGATGAGCTGAAGGCCACTGTCAAAGAAACCTGGGCTTCCATACCACCTCAGCAGTGCCACAAACTGATCACCTCCATGCCACGCCGAATTGAGGCAGTAATTAAAGCAAAAGGAGCCCCTACCAAGTATTGAGTACATATACAGTAAATGAACATACTTTCCAGAAGGCCAACAATTCACTAAAAATGTTTTTTTTATTGGTCTTATGATGTATTCTAATTTTTTGAGATAGTGAATTGGTGGGTTTTTGTTAAATGTGAGCCAAAATCATCACAATTAAAAGAACCAAAGACTTAAACTACTTCAGTCTGTGTGCATTGAATTTATTTAATACACGAGTTTCACAATTTGAGTTGAATTACTGAAATAAATGAACTTTTCCACGACATTCTAATTTATTGAGATGCACCTGTATATACATACATATACAAACATAAATACATACACATATATATATACACATACATACATACATACACACACATAACACCCCACCCGAGAGCCCTCCAAAAACTCCAAATACCTGCCCCATTTCCGTATAAACGTATCCAAGCCACCCCGTCTTCCCGATGACACCTCCTCATAAGCTGCCACCCTCCCCACCTCCGTGCACCACTCCGGATATGGGGGCGCACCAGCTGACCTCCAACCCCTCAAAATAACCTGCCTAGCGACCATCACACAGGTCAGAACCCAGTTCTCTATATGGCCATCCCCCACATCGATGACCGCCCCATCGTCCAGAACACAAAGTCTGGGGCAAAACGAAACCCGAGTGCCCACCACGTCGCACACAAAATTCTGAACCTTCGACCAGAATTTCTGGATCTTGACACACCACCAAAAAACATGGGCCATGTCTCCATCCTCCGATTGGCATCTCCAGCAGGTGGGTGTGTCTTTAAGACCAAGCCTATACAGTCTAGAGGGGGTCCAATAAAATCTATGCAAAATGTTGAATTGTATAAGACGCACCCTTGCATCTCTAGATGCAGACTTAATGGTTTTTTTGAATCTTAGCCCACACTCCTTCCTCCAATGCCAAGTTGAAATCTTTCTCCCATACTCTCTTGAGAGAAGTTAAGGCTCCGTTAAGGCTCTCTGAATTAACAGGGAGTAGTACACTGATGCCTCATGACCTTTTCCAAAAGCCGCAATCACCTCTCCCAAAGCATCTGCCGCCCGGGGGGGGGGGGGTGCTACTCCCAAAAATAGTACAAAGCAGGTGGCGCAGTTGTAAATACCTATAAAACTGAGGTCTGGGGATCCCAAAATGTTGGACCAAGTTTTCAAACGATCTCAACACTCCACTTTCATATAGGTCACTGAGTGTAGCAACCACCCTCACAATCCACTCTGGCCAGCAGAAAGGGGACTTGCCAATACACAATCTTGGGTTCTGCCATATGCTCGAGGCAACATTTAAATAAGTGTCCAATTTAAACAATCTGGACATATTAGTCCATACCGAGCATAAATGCGAAATAACGGGGTGTAACTTTACTTTTCCAATTAGTTTGATAGAGATGCTTTGTAATGGCGAAATAGGGGCAAGAACTGCCTGTTCAATAACAAACCAGGGAGGGGCTCTCTCAGGTAGAAGTGACCAATGAGCCAAATGTCTGAGACTGAACGCATAGTAATAAAACAAAATCTTGGGTAGACCTAGCCCACCTTTGTCTGTCGGCCTATGTAACTTATTCAAATGCAATCTGGGACGTTTACCATTCCAAATGAAGGACTTCGCTATGCTATCAAATTGCTTGAAATAAGAGAGGGGGACATCTACAGGAAGAGATTGTAGCAGGTAGTTAAATTTTGGAATACAATTCATTTTAATAACATTAACCTTCCCATTCATAAATAAATGTAATGAAGCCCACCTATCCACATCGCTCAAACCTTTTTATTAAAGGGTCAAAATTAACACTAACTAAATCAGACAAATTTGCTGGGAATAAAATCTCCAAATACTTAATGCCCTGTTTGGGCCACTGGAAGGTGCCCGGCTGGAAAGCCATTACTGGACAGTACGCTTTCAGAGCCAAAGCTTCAGATTTAGACCAATTGACTTTGTATCCTGAGAACTTGGAAAAGGAATTAATAATTCTGTGGAGGCAAGGCATAGATCTAGTAGGTTCAGAGACAAATAATACAATATAATCTGCATAAAGCAGAAGCTTACAGAGCCAGTTCTGTAGCATAAGAGCTAAAAATTCTGCTGCAAAACCATCTGTCCCCGGAGCCTTGCCAGTAGGTAGGGACTTAATTACCTCGTCAAGCTCCTCCAAGGTTATCTCAGAATCAAGAGAGTTTTTTGCTCAGTCGTCAATTTAGGAAGATCTAATGGTTCCACAAAGTTTCTAATATCTTCATCAGTAGACGAATACGTGGAACTATAAAGATTAATATAGAATTTTTAAAGGCATTATTAATATCAATGGCTGAGGTAAAAATTTCACCACCAGCAGATTTCATTGAGGGAATGATAGAAAGAGACTCTCTCTGCTTTATATATCTAGCCAAAAGCTTCCCTGCTTTGTCACCCGACTCAAAGTATGACTGTCTTGCCCTGAATAACCAAAACTCCACTTTCCGTGACAAAATAGTATTATATCTATATTTCAATCGGGTCAATTTTCTGAGGCCATCAGCTGACATACAGTGCTTCAGCTCTGCCTCTGCACTTTTAATATTTCCTTCCAACTCACGAGTTCTCGTGCTTTGGATTTTTTGATGAATGAGGCATACTGTATGATCCGGCCCCTAAGAACCACCTTAAGTGGTCTCCATATAAACATTGATTTCAGTCTTTAACATTTGTTGGAAATCAGGATTTTGCAAAAGGGATACATTAAGGCACCAACTATATGATTTATTTTTCTCTATATGTGGCATCACCTCTAAACTCACCAGGGCATGATCTGAGACTAAGATATTTCCAATTGAGCAATCCACAACAGATGAAATGAGGGATTTGGATATAAAAAAATCTATTCTAGAATAAATCTTATGGACTGATGAAAAAAATGTATAGTCCCTACCAGATGGGTTCAAAAGTCTCCAAATATCCGTAAGACCAAGATTTTTACACATCCTGTGAAGTGTCAGTGTTACTCTAGGGGGTTTACACACTTTTGCTTCATTGTGATCAAGGACTGAGTCCATCAAAAGATTAAAGTCTCCTCCCAATATTATATCATGAGGGGTACCAGTGGTTTGCAACATCCCTTCAAGATCTATAAAAAAACCCTGATCATCAGTGTTAGGTGCGTAAATATTAGCCAAAATCAACCTTTGACCTTGAATTTCAGCTAAAACAATAATGACGCTCCCTAATTTATCTTTAGTCTGTTTGAGACATTTGAATTGTAGATGTTTATTAATCACTATAATGACTCCCTTGCTCTTACTTGAGCCAGCACTAAAAAAAATATGTCCACCCCATATCTTGCCAATTTTTTCAGCTTCCTGCGGGGAGAGATGTGTTTCTTGAAGGAACACTATATCATATTTCTTACATTTAAGAAAATAAATAACCTTCCTTCTTTTTATGGGGTGCCCCAACCCATTTACATTCCATGTGGAGAAAGATAGTACACTCATATTAACATTTGACATTTTGATATAGTAGAAAAAATAAATTGTGTGTCAAAAACAAAATTATACAGACCACATTCCCCATTAGTGAAACAATCAAACCCCGAACTTCCCCCCCGAACAAAACAAACAGAAAAAAAAACGTGCGCATTAACCCCATGCACGAAAGCACCAACTGGCGACAATCCCTCTAAACTCAAAAGGTCCATGAACGCCCACGAGCCCCCATGACAGCTTTGCCATCGGATTGCACAATTTTGCCTCACAAATTTGTGAGGCAAAATTACATAACAGAAAATACTTTGTAAAATAAACCCAGCCAATAGGAAGAATGAACACAAGGAATGTGTAGATTCATTCACAGAACTGTCTCAAAGGTGTGATCTTCCACAAAACAAATTCCAGCTGATATAAAACGTTCAGATATGTTCAGTGAGCTGGCTGTTATGAGTTCAATGGATGACGTAATCATTCCAATGTCCCGTAAAAAAACTCAACAAAACAAACTACAGCCAGCAGAAGGAATAAACATGAAGAACGAACAGATTAATCCACAGCTGTTCCAAAGGAGTGTTATTCAATAGAACAAGCTCCAGTTGCTAGGTGGAACCAATACAAAAAGAAATAAAACCAGCATCCCGGTTCCCCGGATGGTCGAGTCAGTTCACTCGGAGGCCGCATAAAAGTATATACCATGACTTACACAATCCGTCAACTTTATAAAAGACATAGTTTGTTGAGCATGTAGATATTTTGCGGTCATCTGTAGTGTCCACTCTCAAACTGGCCGGAACTTCAATGCAAAAGTAATCTTTCGTCAATGCAAAAGCTTCTTTCAGGAAAAGTGTTATTCACAAAAAAAGCTCCAGCCGCATGGCGGAGCCAACACAAAAGAAAAAAGTAACCAAAATGTCGCCCAGCTTCCTCAAGAGTAAGTACAGCGGGTCGACCCACTCACATAAGAAACACCCAATGGTTTACTCACCCATTGATTCAATAAAAGACATTGCCTGATTGGGACATGTAAATACTTTGCGACCGTCCTTCGTTTCTATTCTCAGTTTGGCCGGAAACATCAGAGCAAAAGTGATCTTTCACCGATGTAAGAGTTTCTTACATTCCTTGAACCGATCGCGTTTCTCTCTTGTCGAGTTCACAAAGTCCGGTAACAAGAAAATATTATGGTTCTTCCAAGAAAGCTTCCCTTTGCTCCTTGCCTGGCACAACACAAGATCTTTATCAGATGATCTCAGAAATCTGGCCAGAATCGATCGGGGCCTGTCTCCCTCAGCAAATCTGTGAACTGGGACTCTGTGAGCTCGCTCGATTTCCAGCTTGTGGCCTGTTATGTTGAGCAGACTCGGGAAAAACTCGTCTAGGAATTTCACCATATCTCTGCCCTCCTCATGCTCAGGAATTCCAACAATTCGAACATTATTCCTGCGGCTTCTATTCTCAAGATCTTCAAGCTTTTCAAGGAGATGTTCCAAATCAACTTTGGTCGCAGGCGGATTAGCAGCTAAATCCCTCTCTGATGCCTCCAAATAATCGATTCGTTTTTCAACATCTGTCACTCTTGTAACTAGCTCAGAGAATTTTGTTTCCATCGCAGTAATCGATCGACGTATTACAGCGAGATCCTCCAAGTCAGCAAGAATCTTCATCAACATCACCGACATGTTGGACAACTGACGCTGGATCTCCTCTCCCGCCGCGCCATCCAAATCGAGTCCCTGGTCTGTAGGCCTGTCGGGGCTTTCATCCTGAACACAGAAGTGTCTTTTAATGTCTCCAGAGCCTGAGGATTTTGACTTCTTTGCCATGTTTTGCATCAAAGAGCAAATGTGTAACTGGGTGTATCAAAATTCAACAGATTATAACATGAAAATAATAAAAAATTTAACAAAGTGCGCAGAGCTCGTTGCTCACATGTCTGCCCCTTGCATGGCGTCACGTGACCCCCTATGTTTTCTCTTTTAATCTTTTCATGTAATTTTGAGTGTGACGATGGTTAAGGAGGGTGTACCTGTATGCTGGGTTGGAAATCTCAAGGATTAATAGTGGTGTTTTCCTTATTACATCACATGTTGTTCTGAAAGCAAAAAGAAACAAATGAAACACAGAATGTAGGCTGTCATCCGTGCAGCCTGACCGAAGCAAATCAGGCGCATTTACTCACGCGATTAACTGAAAGTGAAGCGCTGCCGGCTCATGATGCACGAATGGCTTGCACGCGCTGCACGAGTCTGTTGGGTATACTGCTGTCTCGTCACATTTGAACTTTTGTTAAGCCTCCCATTCAGCTCATGAAAACACGCTGCGTGATCATGAGGAAGGATTACATCAAGATGTAGATTGGAATGCAGGTGCGGAATTTATATAAATAAAATAGTCTACTCCTCTCTCGCCATTGCTGTTGTGCCAGTGATTACCTCTCCATGTGCCGCATAGGTTGCCGACCCCTGAGTTACATGCAATGTTTTAGAAAAATGAATTGTAGAACCACACTGCTATTTTTATTGCAAGGATAATATAACAAAGTATTGCAATAAGTTAAATAAAGGCAGTGAGCCAGTATTTTCTTTTACATTATTTTTAATATATGCTTCCTATTTTATACTAAACTGTTCATCTTAATGTACATTATTCCACATGTATTTATATCACTGTACCATGTGTTGTATTACCAGGCATTATAAAGAGAGAAGTTGGGTTCTGGAGTCTGTTTGATGATTGTGCAAATATAGACAGAACATATACGCAACAGTGCTCTTTACTCATCTCACTCACATTAAAAAACACATATTTACTCCTCAGAATGCATCAACACAATTGAAAGAACATAAGGAAACTGTTATGCCGAATTAGATAAATAAATACTTTAACAGCATTCATTATATTAATCTCTAACAGCTGAAGGTGCGAGGAGGAGACTGGTAGAACTACAGCGCCGCCTACTGTACAGGGGTACAGGTTTTTCATTTCAATATTTTTCACAGACTCTGTGCGAATACTTCCATCAGAGGTTCGTCTCGCAAAATCATCACAGATTCAAAACATATTAAGTTTCATCTACTTTGGGTTTCATGTCAAAGAATTCATTAGTTTAAAAGATATGTCGAGTTTTCTAAAGTTTGAGTTTCCCCCGTTGTAATGAGTGTAACAGTGCAATTGTAACGGTCGGTCGTTCAATGCCAGTGAATGGGCCAAAATGGTGCCCGCCCCTTATCCACTGTATTTTTGGATTATTTGCGGCTCAGTTTTGTGTTTAAAGAGCACCTATTATGGTTTTCAAATATTACCTTTTATGTAGTGTGTTATATAGCTGTTTATGAATATAAAAAAGTCTGCAGAGTTTAAAAAATCAAAGTGCACGAAATATGGAGTTATTGACACCCAAAAGAAAGAACCGATTCTGAACACCTGAAACGAGTTGTTAGTAATTCTAGAAGTACTGTACTAACCTACTTAATTTGGTAACAAAAAAACCCGCCTCTGGTCTGTTTACATGTACAGCCAGTGCAGGTTGTTAGCCTGTTAGCTGTTAGCCTCTGCTAACCAGCTAACTCACGTTATTGTCAAACTACATATAAACTTACAACATAGAAACGTCCTGTTCTCGTCGTGCTTGCGATGGTGGTTCGGGTTGATCTTCAGATGTATCACTATCGGACTCGGGCTCAAATTGTTAAGGTAAAACAGACATTTTTTCAGACGGAGCTGAAACTCAGATATGGTAGTGGGCGTTTCCTTTCTGACACGTGCTGTAAGTGGTAGACCAATCACATCAGACTGGGACATCTGACCAATCAGAGCAGAGTAGGCTAGAATGAGTTTAGAATGAAACCTTTAAAATGGATCATTGAACGAGTTGTTTTAGGGAATGAGAGCTGGGTTTAGACCATCGTGAGACAGGTTATTTTTACCCTACTGATGATATGTTGTTGCAATAGTACTCCTGCTCAGTACGAGAGGAACCGCAGGTTCAGATATTTGGTGCGTGCTTGGCTGAGGAGCCACTGGTGCGAAGCTACCATCTGTGGAATTATGACTGAACACCTCTACGTCAGAATCCTCCCTAAACGTAATGATACCGCAGTACCGCGTGACCCACGAGGGCCCGGTGAGGAGAGCTGTTCGAGATGCGGCCGGATGAGTGTCGCCCCTCTCCCATCACGCACTGCATTTTTGTGGAAAACCTGGTGCTAAATGACACATAGACGAACTGATTCTAGGTCGGGGTGTCGTGCGTGGCAGAGCAGCTCACTCACAGCGATCCATTGAAAGTTAACCCTCGATTCAAGCTGGGCAGCCGGCAGCATGCCAAGTTTTGACCCTCCCAGAGAACTGGCCGGTGAATCAGCAGGCCGGAGCCTGCCGACTCATGCCCGATGCACTAAGTGCATGGACCTGGCGAGTGCTCCAGGCATACCCACGACCACGCCATTACCGAGTGACTGATGGCTGAACACCTGGTCACCCAGGAAACACTTAGCTGCAGGAGAGAATGGTGGTTTAGCTACTGGTCACCCCAGTCTTTACCGCCGGTCGTTCCAGCAGCTAAGTCTTTTCTGGGTGACCAGGTGCTGTGAGTTTGGTTTGGGTGACCAGTTGTTGCGAGTTTCCATCGATCAATCAATAAATGTTATTTCTATAGCACAATTAAAAACAACACATGTTGACCAAAGTGCTTCACATTATAGCATAAACAGATCATATACATACAGATTGTAGAAAATACAATAACACATAATAAAATAAGCAACCCACATTAAGCACAGTTAAAAGCAAGTGAAAAAAGGTGAGCCTTCAAATAAGATTTAAAAACATTGACTGATGTACAGGACCTGATATGTAGTGGAAGGCTATTCCAAAGCTGTGGAGCCGCCACTGAAAAGGTCCGATCTCCCTTTGACTTAAGACAGGACTTGGGGATCGTTAAATGTAAACTCTGCAAATAACTTAGTAGTCTAAAAGGTATGTGATGCTGAAGGAGATCCATAATATAGGGAGGAGCCATGCCATGTAATCCATTAAAAGTAAGAATAAAATCTTAAACTGAATCCTAAATTTGACTGGAAGCCAATGAAGAGATGCTAACACCGGAGATATGTTGTTGTGTTTTTTTGTCCCAGTCAGCAATCTGGCAGCAGCATTCTGGACTAACTGCAGACATGACGGTGAAGTATGAGAAATGCCACAGAGCAATCAATTGCAGTAATCTAATCTTGAAGAAATAAAAGCATGTATAACAACTTCCATGTCCTTAAAAGATAAACAGGGTTTCAATTTCACAATGTTCCTTAATTGAAAGAAACCACCTCTGACCACAGAATTGATGTGTTTACCAAGCTTTAAATCAGGGTCAAAAATTACTCTTCATAACTTTGTCATGTAATTTAAAAGCAAAGGAGCCTAAATCTTTAATCATGTGTTTGGTAGAGCCAGGTGGAACAAACACCATCACTTCAGTTTTTGATTCATTTAGGTGAAGAAAATTCATTGCCATCCACTTTTTTATATCATGTATACAGCAGATAAGGGAATCTAATGCAGAGTTGTCCCCAGTATTTAAAGGAGGATAAAGCTGGGTATCGTCAGCATAACAGTGATAGGAAATATTATGCTTTTGACAGATTTGGACTAAAGGAAGCATGTATAGAGAAAATAAGACTGGGCCCAAGATTGAGCCCTGGGGAACCCCACAGGTAATGGGAGCTGGGGAGGATGAAAAGTCCTCTAGTTCAAAAGAAAATGCCCTATCTTTAAGATAAGAGGAGAACCATTTAAGAGCAGTCCCCTGAATCCCTGCCCACTGTCTTAAGCGCCTCAAAAGGATGTTGTGATCTATGGTGTCAAACGCGGCACTGAGATCAAGGAGAACTAAAATTGCATGACTACCTGAATCAACAGCCAGCAACAGGTCATTAAATACTTTTAAGAGTGCAGACTCTGTACTTTGTTGTGCTCTAAATCCTGAAATTTCTCAAAAAAAATATTTTTCATTTAAAAAACGAGAGAGTTGATGGTAAACAACCTTCTCTAAACTGTTTGATAGAAAAGGCCGTTTTGAGATAGGTCGATAGTTTATTAATGCTGTTGGGTCAAGGTTGGGCTTTTTTAGTAGAGGATGCACCACTGCATGCTTAAAGCATGATGGGACAGTACCCTCTGCCAGACTGCAATTCACTATTGACAATAAACTCAAGCCAACTATGTCTAGAACCTGGCTGAGGAGGTGAGGAGGAACAACATCTAAAGAACATTGCGAAGGCTTCATATATGAAACTAAATCGACTAAATGGGATATTGAGACTGTTTCAAACTCACTAGAAAGGACAGCAGAGGGAGGGGGATTCGAGGGGTCTTGGTTATGGTTGGAAAATGAGATGCTAGCTCTAAGAGCAGCAATTTTATCAATAAAAAATTCTGAGAAACGTTCACAAGCTTCAGAAGTAATATCCGGAAAAGTACTAATAACAGGATTTAGCAAAGTATTTAATGTGCTAAATAAGGCTTGAGGCTTACTAGAATTCTTTTTAATAATATCCTTGAAATATTTTGCCTTGGCTACTTTAACAGACTGTTGATATTTAATCATGCTGTCTTTTAACATGTCATAAGACACTTGGAGTCTGTCCTTCTTCCATTTCCTCTCTGCTTTCCTCCACATTTGCCAGAGCCCACGAGTACCATCATTTAACCATGGCTGGGGTCTAGTTTTAGGTATTACATTTTTAAAAGGCTTTTGTCCTTTAAGATTCCAACAGCATACGTCTGGAGCAGAGTTTCGAATGTTCAAGAGACATTCACAGTCATAAATCCGGTGTGGAGTAGCTCTTGGTATAAACAGACAAAAACAAAGAAGGAAAACAACAGGATAAACATATAGCATAGACACCAGGCGACGGCTAGCCGACAGACACACTGGCGCCATCTTTCAGGAAAGGGAGTTTGGTTTGGGGGACCAGATTTTTGGTCCTCGGGAGGGGCCGGAGGCTTGGGGTGGAGCCTGGTGGGGGGTGCTTAAGTGTGGGTGCACAAGGTTCATATGGTGCGCCGGGTATGGAGGTCCCCCGGAGGTGGGGTGGCATCAGAGTCTGGAGGCGAGGCCGGAGAGAGTGAGGGGTACCTGGGGTGGAAGGGTATGGTAGTGAGGGTGGAAGTCCCCCAGAGGTGGAGGGTGTCAGAGTCTGGAGGCGAGGCTGGAGGGAGTGAGGGGTGCCCGGGGTGGAAGGGTACATCGGTGAGGGTGGTCCCCCAGAGGCTGGGGGGCGTCAGAGTCTGGAGGCCAGGCCGGAGGGAGTGAGGGGTGCCTGGGGAAGGTGCGCGGCCACTTCGCGGTGCGTATCTCCAGTTCTCGGTGGGCTAGAGAGCGTGGTCAGGCTCATTGTAAAGGGCTCGAGCAGACCATAAATGTTTCATAAAGATGCTGACAAGCCACTAATTTGTGTCTTGTCTTTTCTCCTGATTTCTCAGGCAAAAATTAATCTAACACTCAGGTCCTATGCCTGGGACCTGTAACAGATTTTTGGAGGTTCCACCAAGATTCATGTCCAGACTGCAAGACTGATCTTGAAGTCTATACTCCCATGACAACAAGGCCCATGACCGACACAGCGGGGTTGCATTTGTGAATCCATAGAAGCTGCAGGTGACCAGAGAGATAAAGGGGACCTTGCTGAGAGGGAGTACATCACTGCATGTCCAAAGGTGTATGGGACTGAGCGAGGTTGCTGATGAGAGAAAGGACTGTCCTGGCTGAGAAGTTGTACATAACTTCAAATCCAAGGTGTCTGAAATTGAGCAAGATGGCCGACAAAAGAAAAGGACTGATCTGGGAAATCAAGAATATCCTTCACACACTGACTGCTGATGAACTCTTCCAAATTGCTGAAAGCATCACACCAGCTTCAGGTTTGGATTCCTCCACCGTCTCCAGGGATGAGGAAAGTTGTTTAAATTTAATTTCTTCCTACATGCAAAGCAACACTTTAACTGAATTGGAAGATGAAGGGTATGCACAGTTACTATTGTTGAAAGACATTATTGATGAGCTCATCCAAAATCATGTAACTGTTGTTGTGAATGACCAGCCTATGTGTAATTTGATTGAAAATGATATGCACAAACAAACACCCTCACCAGCTGCACATACACAGACACTGTCAGCAACCACACACATGCAGACATTTTCATCATCCACATCTGCAGGCATAGAGCAGACACACAGTTTCTGGAGTATCAAAAGCTACTCTCTAGCTAGGAAGAATTAGGTAGAAAGCTGGCAGAGTACAAAATTATTACCAACAGTTGTCAATACAGAAAATTCACCCTTCACAAAGCAGCACAAAACACAAAATGCAAAGCACTTACCTCACACCGAGTACTTACCACACACCAAGACTGATGGCAGGATGTAAATGAGAGACTTGTCATACTTACACAATTGTCATACTTACACTTCCCAAAGGCAAAGATAGCAGGGAAACTTGGTAAAACTGCCTTTGAGAGCCATCAGGAATGCCACCATTTTGAAGTCTCCTATGACCTCCCAGCCATACTCATCATACTTCAAGGCATCCAGCAAGGTCTTGATGCTGTTGTAATCTTCTTTGAGGTGCACCGAGTGAGCCAGGGGAAGAGACGGGTACTTGTTACCATTATGGACCAGCACGGCTTTGAATATTACTTTAGTATAAATACATGTTAATTTGGATTCATATGTTGGTTTTTTCTGACTTTATGTGAACGAAAAGACACAAATACGCCCGTTTTCTCATTGGAAATAGGTAAATTTCAAAATATCACTGTCCTGGTCACAAAATCAAAGTTTGTGGGGAATAATAGCCATTTTCTATACTTTTGAGGCATAAGCAATTAGGAAATAACACTTACTACCCAAATTTGTTACACAGTGATTGGACCAAAAACCTCTAAAATATAATTTGACACTCGATGGATGTACTGTTAAGAAGAACTTAGATGTTATATTTGATACCAATCTGTCCTTTGAAAATCAGATTTCCAATGTTTGTAAAACAGCATTCTTCCACCTCAGAAATATTGCTAAGTTACGACACATGCTCTCTGTTGCTGATTCTGAAAAATGAATTCATGCTTTCATGACCTCAAGACTAGATTATTGTCATGCATTACTGGGAGGATGTACTGCAAGTTCAATAAATAAACTTCAATTGGTTCAAAATGCAGCTGGCAGAGTGCTGACTAGAACCAAGAAATATAATCATATTAGAACCATTTTATCATCGTTACATTGGCTACTTGTTAAATTTCATATTAATTTTAAAATTCTGATAACTACATAAAAAGCTTTGAATGGTCTAGCTCCACAGTACTTAGTGACATTCTACCATGCTATATATTCCATCACATTCATTATGATCACAAAATTCTGGCCTGTTAATAGGTCCTAGAATATCAAAATCCACAAAAGTAGGTAGATCCTTTTCCTATTTGGCTCCAAAACTATGGAATAGTCTCCCTAACACTGTTCAGGACGCAGACACACTCACTCTATACTAGTTTAAGTCTAGACTAAAGACTCATCTATTTAGCCAGGCATACACCTAATTTATCCATCAACTCACAGTTAGGCTGCTTTAGTTAGGTCTGCCAGAACCAGAAACATTCTCATAATCTATAACTGCAATAAAATGAATGGCATCTATGCTAATATTATTCTATTTGTTTCCCTGTCTCAAACTCGGGATTCATATCCCAAGGTTACCAGAGCCAGCCAGATCCAGCTCTGTTCCTGTTTGGTTTCGGACTCCTCTTCAGTCTTTTACGATGGACTTCAGAGGATGAACTGATGCGAACTCCAACTGTAAGACATTGGATACTTCATATGCCACTGCCTGAACCTTGGAATTAGGATGGACCCCACCGAACCTCACCGGTTCTTGGACCAAGGCAAAGCCTATCACCAAGGCTTCATATCAGATGGATCACGACACTTAACAGCTTTCATTACTCTATGGGACCTGCCGGTTGAACTGCAATGCACCTCATTGATCTCTGCCTGCATCACCTTTGTCTGTTGATGGACTACATTCTTTAAATGGAATGCATAGACTATCAGTTAATTGGCAACAAAAGCCTTCATCAGCCAACTAACAAAGGACAATGCATCTATGTGAACTTCTGCAGTTAATCCAGGATGGGCTTCAAACACATTAGTCATTAATCTTACAGTTCATACAAAATCTTTGTTTAAACACTGAGCCTTAACACTTACTTAGTTTACTAATTTTAAACCATGACTTGCACTGCACACAAATAACTAATATTGGCATTATATTCATGCTGTTTAGCCAGAGGGGAACTGGCCCCCACAGTGAGCCTGGTTTATCCCAAGGTTATTTTTCTCCATTAATCAACATATCATGGAGTTTTATGTTCCTTGCCTCAGTCACCTTTGGCTTGCTCACTGGGGTTCTAAATACAATTATTATTTAATTCTTTATTTTTATACACAATTTACAATCATATTTAAACAAACTACAAAATTATGACTCTAAGACATTATAGATATTACAGTTTCATTTTCTGTTAAAGCGTGATTCCCTGTAAAGCTGCTTTGAAACGATGTGTGTTGTGAAAAGCACTATTCAAATAAAAATGACTTGACTTGAGTCAGATGGAGGTGAACAAAGCTCAAAACCTCAGAAAAAGAGCAAAACAAAAAACATACAAGAACTGAGTGCTCAAGTTGAAGCTCTGACCAATGTCATTGACTCCCTGAAACAAGCAAAACAAACTGAACACTCATTCTACTGTCTTTAAAGTCCTGGACCACCTCCCCATGCTTCAAGCAGACCAACCCTTTAGAGAAGAGGAAGACCATATGGATGCCCCAGATGTGTAGAACAGGGAAATGGCACTTGCAATCACTGTTTCATTTGCGGTGAGGAAGGACATAGAGCAGTTGTAAAAAGACCAAACTGATGGGAAGTACCTACCAATCATTCATAAAGGGGCAGCCAGAAAGCAAGCAGTTCCAAGTTAAAGCAAACATGTCAGAAAACAGAGCTCAAGATGCCAGTGCCAACAACACAGTCTGCTCTCACACATCTAAAGAGCCGGATCCGACACAAGATAAAGTAGCAGAACTAGTTGGAAGCAAATGCTTATCAAAATGTAACATAAATGGTTATGCTGTGACTGTTTTGCTTGACACTGGTGCTCAAGTCAGTATCCTTGACCACAATTGGAAGAAAACCTACTTACCTGATCACAGACTACGACCCTTGAGTGAGCTGATAGGAACCAGCACCCTCAATGTACTGGCTGTCAACAGAGACATTTTGCCCTTCGATGGTTGGGTCAAAGTGACTGTATACCTTCCAGGAACAGCGACCCTAACCTGGCGATCCAAGTCCCCTTTCTGATGGGTAGCATGGCCTTAGAATGACCCTGCTTGGTTTAAACATCATTGAACAGCTGATTAAGGGTCAGACAAGTGGAACAAAGATCCTGCCTACTATCACTGCACTGCTTAGTGGAGCGATGGAAATAGAAGATGACCAAGCAAGTGTAATTGTGAACTTCAAAAAAACTGAACGTGGACGCCGACACTCTCCCGATTTCCACTTGATATAAATCAATACATCATGGAATGCACTATCCAGCGAAGCAGTCAAGGCAACCTGGGAAGGGAGTAGAGCTGCTGAGCGACAAGATGTTGCCTGGGTCGCAGTCCTCAACCTGTCACAGAACCACTCACCTGAATACAGAATGCCTGGAAAAGATTGACCATGATGAGTTGAGAAAAGCACAAAGAACAGACCCAGCTATTGCTGAAATCAAGTTAAATGAATCCAATGGAATGTTTACAAGTAATATGAGACAAGCAGCCAGAGGTGCTTTCAAAAAGCTGCTGCACGAATGGAGAAAATTGCACTAAGGAAGACTCTTGTATCGTAAAACCACACAAAGACGTCAGTTCATTTTGCCTGCAAAGTATAAACAAACACCTACATGACAACATGGGCCATATTAGCATAGAAATGGTCCATAGCCTTGCAAGTGAAAGGTTCTATTGGCCATTCATGAGAAGGGACATAGAGGTGTACATCACTAGACAGTGCCCATGTATAAAGCAGAAGAAGCCAGCCGTACACACAAAGGCTTCAGTGGGTAGCATATCCACCAGTTCACCCTTTGAGCTTGTGGCTATTGATTACTTGTATCTGGAACGTAGTGGAGATGGCTATGAGCACATTCTTGTTGTTGTAGATCACTTTAAAAGGTTTGCTTAAGCCTATGCAACCAAAAATAAGTCAGGAAAAACTGCAGCAGAGGATCATGCCTACAATTGCACACAACACAAAACAACATGATACTCATCCTTTTACTTACTGTACGGACGGTATCCATGTTTGCCAGTTGACCTGTTGTTCAGACTAATGTCTGGAGAGGGAAATAAGACTCCAAGAGTATATGCAGAGAAATGGGCTGAGCGAATGTCCAAACTCAAGCGCACATGGGAAGAAGTACTATGACCAAAACTTGAAAGGAGTTGTCCTTCATTCTGGCAACCGAGTACTCGTGAGAAATCTAAGTGAGAGGGGAGGACAAGGAAAATGTAGGTCATACTAGGAGAAGACTATCTACACTATGAAAGAACAAATGAATGACAGTATGGTGTACAGAGTGGTAGCTGAGACAGACAGTTCAAAATCGAGAGTCCTACACAGAAATGTTTTGCATCGTCAATGACTTGCCTGTTGATGTTCCAACAACAGCACCTAAAAAGATGAGAAAGCATAGACAGACAAAACAACAAGACAAATAAGCAGAAGACTGTGACACAGATACTGATGGAGATGAGAGTGACTGGCATTACTACTGGCCACGAATGCCAAATAAACAAATGAATGACCCTGAATTTACCTGCAATCATCCTACCTGTAATGTACCTTCCTGCGATCCTTCACAACAAACCACCCTCTGTAAAATCAGTAAAGGAAAAGCAACCTACCTGTACAGAGGCACCTGCAGAACAACAATGTGAATTTGATGAATCTGAAGACAGACAAAAATTGGAATATCGAGTCACGTGATGCCATGTGAGGAGCAGATGTGTAAACGATGAGCTCTGCGCACTTTGCTAGTTTTTAATTATTTTTGTGTTATAATCCGGTGAGATTCAATACACCCTGCTACATATTTGTTCTTTGAAGTCAACATGGCAAAGAATTCAAAATCCTTGGGCTCTGAAGATATTAAAAGACACTTACGTGCTCAAGCTGAAACCTCAGACAGGCCCACAGATCAGGGGCACGGTTTGGACGGTGCAGCAGGAGAAATCCAGCGTCAACTGGCGAGCATGTCTGTGATGCTGACGAAAGTTTTTGCTGACTGAGAAGATCTCGCTGTAATATGTCGATCGATTACGGCGATGAAATGAAATACTCTGAGTTGGTTACAAGATTGTTGGATGTCGAGAAATGGATCGATTATCTGGAGTCATCGGAGAGGGAATTATCTGATAATCCGCTAGAGACCAAGGGAGATTTGGAACGTGTTTTTGAAAAACTGGAAGACCTTGAGAACCATAGCTGGCAAAATAACATCCACATTTTTGGAATTCCTGAGCATGAAGAAGGCCGAGATATGGTGAAATTCCTAGACTAGCTCTTCCCGAGTCTGCTTGACATAACAGGCCAATAAGCTAAAAATTGAGCGAGGTGAATTTGACTAGCTCAATACACTCTTGACCGTCCGAGGAACCAGGATGCCTGTTTTGTTTCTTTTTGTGCTGGTTCCGCCTTGCAGCTGGAGTTTGTTTTGTGGAATAATACTCCTTCAGGACAGTTGTGGATGAATCTGCTCGTTCTTTGTGTTTATGTCTCCTATTGGCTGGAGTTTGCTTTGTGGAGTATTTTTGCAGGACATTGGAAGGATTAGGGCATCTGCTGCATTTATGAAACAGCTGGCTCACTGAACACTCGTTTGACTGTCTGAGGAAACTGAACGGCTTTATATATATATATATATATATATATATATATATATATATATATATATATATATATATATTTTTTTTTTCTTTTTTTTTTTTTGTGTGTGTTGTGCTGGTTCTGCTAGAGGCTGGAGCCAATTTTGTGGAGGAACACACCTTCGAGACAGTTTTGAGAATGAATCTACACATTCTTTGTGTTTATTCTGCTTATTGGCTGGGGTTTGTTTTACAAAGTATTTTCTGTTATGTAATTTTGCCTCACAAAATTTGTACAGAAGCACCAGACTTGAGCAATCCAACGGCAAAGTTGTCACGGGGACTCTCGAAGGCGTTCATGGACTTTTTTGGATGGACGCCGGTTGGTGCTGTCGTGCACGGGGTTAAGGCGCACGTTTTTCTTTTTTCTGTTTGTTTTGTTTGGGGGGGTTTTGGGTTTGACTGTTGCACTAATGTTGGAATGTGGTCTTTATAATCTTGTTTTTGACACACAATCAATTTTATTCTATTATATCAAAATGTCAAATGTTAATATGAGTGGGTTATCTTTCTCCATGTGGAATGTGAATGGGTTGGAGCACCCCATAAAAAGAAAGAAGGTTCTTTCTTTTCTTAAGCGTAAGAAATATGATATAGTGTTTCTTCAAGAAACTCATCTTTCCTCGCAGGAAGCTGAAAAATTTGGGAAGATATGGGGTGGACATGTTTTCTTTAGTGCTGGCTCAAGTAAGAGCAGGTGAGTCATTATATTGATAAGTAAACTTCTACAATTCAAATAATTCAAACAGATTAAAGATAAATTAGGAAGAGTCATTATTGTTTTAGCAGAAATTCAGGGGCAAAGGTTGATTTTGGCTAATATTTACGCACCTAACGCTGATGATCAGGGCTTTTTTATAGATCTTGAAGGGATGTTGCAAGCCACTGGCACCCCTCATGATATAATATTGGGAGGAGACTTTAATCTATTTATGGACTCAGTCCTTGATCATAGTGAAGCAAAAGTGTGTAAGCCCCCTAGAGCAACACTGATGCTTCACAGGATGTATAAAAATCTTGGTTTTGCAGATATTTGGTGACTTTTGAACCCATCTGGTAGGGACTATACATTCTTTTCATCAGTCCATAAGATTTATTCTAGAATAGATTCTAAGTCCTTCATTTCATCTGTTGTGGACTGCTCAATTGGAAACATCTTAGTCTCAGATAACGCCCTGGTCAGTTTAGAGGTGTTGCCACATATGGAGAAAAATAAATCATATAGTTGGCTTTTTAATGTATCCCTTTTGCAAAATCCTGAATTCCAACAAATGTTAAAGGCTGAAATCAATGTTTATATGAAGACCAACTGGTCCTCAGTATCCTCTGTGGGTGTGGCTTGGGAGGCACTTAAGGCGGATCTTAGGGACCGGATCATACAGTATGCCTCATTCATTCAAAAATCCAAAGCACGAGAACTCGTGGAGATGGAAGGGAATATTAAAAGTGCCGAAGCAGAGCTGAAGCGCCAAATGTTGTTTGATGGACTCAGAGAATTGACCCGATTGAAATACAGATATAATACTATTTTGTCGCAGAAAGTGGAGTTTTGGATATTCAGGGCAAGACATATTTTTGTTCTACTATTCTAAATCTGCTGGTGGTGAAATATTTACCTCAGCCATTGATATTAATAATGCTTTTAAAGAGTTCTATCTTGATCTTTATAGTTCCATGTCTTCGTCTGCTGATGAAGATATTAGAAACTTTGTGGAACCATTAGATCTCCCTAAATTGACGACTGAGCAAAAAAATTCTCTTGATTCTGAGATAAATTTGGAGGAGTTTGACGAGGTAATTAAGGCCCTGCCTATAGGCAATGCTCAGGGGCCAGATGGCTTTGCCGCTGAATTTTTTAGATCTTATGCAACAGAAATGGCTCCACTTTTGCTAGAAGTTTATATGGAATCATTAAAGAATGGAAAGCTTCCGCCAACAATGACACAAGCCCGGATCAGTCTGATTCTTAAAAAGGACAAAGATCCAAGCGTGTGTAAGAGTTACCATCCAATTTCCTTGATCCAGCTAGACGTTAAAATTGTTTCAAAAATTCTGGCTAACCGATTAAGTTATGACACCTCTTATACATATAGATCAGGTGGGGTTTATTCGGGGTCTCAGCTCTTCTGATAACATTAGGCATTTCATCAATATCATGTAGTCAGTGGTGAATGATCAGACTCCGGTCACTGCCATCTCACTTGATGCCGAAAAGGCATTTGATATGGTAGAATGGGATTATCTTTTTACAATTTTGGAAATATACTGGTTCGGGAATACTTTTATTGGATGGATTAAGTTACTTTATAGACAACGTGTAGCAGTGGTACAAACAAACGGATTAATTTCAGATTATTTTACTCTGAATAGGGGCACCCGGCAGGGTTGCCCTCTTTCCCCATTATTGTCTTGCCCTGGAACCATTAGCAGCCGCGATAAAAAAGGAGGATGATTTTCCAGGGGTGATGGCGGGAGGTATGGCACATAAGCTTCTGCTTTATGCATATTTTATTATTTGTCTCTGACCCCACTAGATCTTTGCCTTGCCTCCACAGAATTATTCATTCCTTTTCCAAGTTCTCAGGATACAAAGTCAATTGGTCTAAATCCAAAGCTTTGGCTCTGACAGCGTACTGCCCAGTAACGGCTTTCCAGCCGGGCACCTTCCAGTGGCCCAAACAGGGCATTAAGTATTTGGAGATTTTATTCCCAGCAAATTTGTCTGATTTAGTTAATTTTGTCCCTTTAATAAAAAGGTTTTCAAGTGAGGTGGGCAGGTGGGCTCCATTACATTTATCGATGATTGGGAAGGTTAATGTTATTAAAATGAAATGTATTCCAAAATTCAACTACCTGCTACAGTCACTCCCTGTAGATGTTCCCATCTCTTATTTCAAGCAATTTGAGAGCATAGTGAAGTCTTTAATTTGGAACGGTAAGTGTTCCAAATTACATTTCAATAAACTGCATAGGCTGATTGACAAAGGTGGGCTAGGCCTACTCAAGATTTTGTTTTATTATTATATGTTTGGTCTCAGACATTTGGCTCATTGGTCGCTTCCACCTGAAAGAGCCCCTCCCTCACTTTGTATTGAACAGGAAGTTCTTGCCCCTATTTTGCCATGGCAAAGCCTTTCTATCAATCTAACAGGCGAAGTTAAACTACACCCCGTTATCTCACATTTACACTCAGTATGGAGTGTCCAGAAAGTGTCCAGAGTGTTGAATTCGGATAAGTATCTAAATGTTGCCTCGAGCTTATGGCTGAACCCTAAACTATGTATCAATAAGTCCCCTTTCTGCTGGTCAGAGTGGATTGTGAGGGGGGTTACTACACTCGGTGACCTATATGAGAGTAGTGTGTTGAGATCCTTTGAAAATTTGGTTCATCTTTTTGGGATCCCCAGATCTCAGTTTTTTTCGATATCTACAGCTGCTTCGCTTGCTCTGTATTCTGCATTCACCCCCTAAAGTGGCAGACACTATGAGAGTCATGATTACTGCTTTTGGAAAAGGCCATGAGGCATCAGTGTATTACTCCCTGTTAATTCAGAGTCTGGGGATGGAACCTCGACCACCCTCAAGAAATTGTGGGAGAAAGATTTAAACTTGGAATTGGAGGAGGGGGAGTGGACTAGAACACAACGGTGTGCCTTATGCAATTCAAGATCTTACATCAGTTCTATTGGACCCCCTCTAGATTGTATAGGCTTGGTCTTAAAGACACACCCACCTGGTGGTGATGCCAATCAGAGAATGGAGACATAACCCATGTCTTTTGGGGGGGTGTTGAGAGGAGTTTTGGCTGAAAACTCAGTTTTTCCCACCTGGAAAAAAGGAACACTTATGTGAGAATGCTGTTTGTAGACTACAGCTCAGCATTCAACACCATAGTGCCCTCCAAGCTAGATGAAAAACTCCGGGCTCTGGGCTTAAACAGCTCGCTGTGCAGCTGGATCCTGGACTTCCTGTCAAGCAGACGCCAGGTGGTTAGAATAGGCAGCAACATCTCCTCATCACTGACCCTCAACACTGGAGCCCCGCAGGGCTGTGTTCTCAGCCCACTCTTGTATTCCCTGTACACACATGACTGTGTGGCAACACATAGCTCCAATGCCATCATTAAGTTTGCTGATGACACGACGGTGGTAGGTCTGATCACTGACAATGATGAAACAGCCTACAGAGAGGAGGTACACACTCTGACACACTGGTGTCAGGAGCACAACCTCTCCCTCAATGTCAGTAAGACAAAGGAGCTTGTGGTGGACTTCAGAAGAAAAGACAGAGAACACAGTCCCATCACCATCAATGGAGCACCAGTGGAGAGAGTCAGCAGCTTCAAGTTCCTGGGTGTCCACATCACTGAGGAACTCACATGGTCCATCCACACTGAAGTCGTTGTGAAGAAGGCTCATCAGCGCCTCTTCTTCCTGAGACGGCTGAGGAAGTTTGGAATGAACCGCCACATCCTCACACGGTTCTACACCTGCACTGTAGAGAGCATCCTGACTGGCTGCATCTCCGCCTGGTACGGCAATAGCACTGCCCACAACCGCAAAGCACTGCAAAGGGTGGTGCGAACTGCCAGACACATCATCGGAGGTGAGCTTCCCTCCCTCCAGGAAATATATACAAGGCGGTGTGTGAAAAAAGCTCGGAGGATCATCAGAGACTCCAGCCACCCGAGCCATGGGCTGTTCTCACTGCTACCATCAGGTAGGCGGTATCGCAGCATCAGGACCCGCACCAGCCGACTCCATGATAGCTTCTTCCCCCAAGCAATCAGACTTTTGAACTCTTGATCTCCCACGATCAAAATACATCAGCACTGCACTTTATTACCCTTACTCTTATATCTCACACTGGACTGTCATAAATTATATTATTATTATTATATTATGTTCTCTCTTAACAACTGACTATCAACCAACAGCCTGAATGTCAATACAGTACAATACTGTACATTCTATATATATATACTTTTTTATATATATTTTTTATTGAATAATTTGTATCTATATAGTGCGTATTGTATACTGTACAGTGTATGTTATTATTTGTATACTGTTGAGTGTAACTATGTGTATAACAGATGTTTAAATTGTGTTGTGTTAATTTGATGTTATTGTAAATTGGTATATGTCTCATCACTGTCACGACTGCTATGTTGATCGGAACTGCACCCAAGAATTTCACACACCATTGCACTTGTGTATATGGCTGTGTGACAATAAAGTGATTTGATTTAATTGATTTGATTTTGAAGGTTCAGAGTCTGGTGTGCGATATATTAGGCACTTGGGTATCATCTTACCTCTCTGCATTTTGGGTGATGGGGTGGTCATTGACATTGAAAATAGACACATAAACTGTTGGGTCTTAACCAGTGTTATAATCGCCAGACAGATCATTCTAAGGGGCTGGAGGTCGGCTGGAGCACCCTCATTTCAGGTGTGGTGCTCGGAAGGGTGGTGGCCTTTGAGGAGGGGTCATTTAGAAAAATGGGGAAATACAACGGTTCGTGGAGAAATGGGGAGGGTATATATAATTTATGGATGGGTGATTTTTTTTATTTTTTTATTTAATTTTATTAATTTTTTTTGTGTGTCTGTGTGTCTATATAATGTGCGACCACTGGGATGTTGTTGGGGCCAGTGTGGGGTTGGGGATGGAGAGGGGGAGGGGTAATAGTGGGGGTTAAGATTGATTCTGTGTTTATATGTTTTGTTTTTCTGTGTTCATTTATGAAAATCAATAAAATTGTTAATCTGAAAAAAAGAACTGGAATATCCTGCAACAGAGCATGAACTGTCAGAAGTTGAGAGCAATCAGGCTCCTGGACCAGCCAGCTCTGAACGAGAAGGGAGTTCAAGGAGACCTAACCTGACCCCCAATACTGACAGTCACACAGGCCAAGTTAGAAAATCCACACGTGATAGACGGCCAGCCCAGATGTTCACTTACCATACATTAGGTCAGCCTACAGTACAGCCATATCCTACAGTAAACAGTTTAGGAGCTTATGGGATGGGTCAGATACCATTTTGGGGAATTTTACCATACCACTTTCCACCTAACCTCATTGCACCTTACCACATTCCACCGCCATTTCAAACAGTTCCACACACACTACCAATAACTATTTGGGTATTTAAAAAAAATGAGAGGGAAGGCATGGGTAGCTCAGCGAGTAAAGACGCTGACTACCACCCCTGGAGTCACAAGTTTGAATCCAGGGCATGCTGAGTGACTCCAGGCAGGTCTACTAAGCAACCAAATTGTCCCGGTTGCTAGAGAGGGTGCATGAGGTCACATGGGGTAACCTCCTCATGGTCGCTATAATGTGTGGTTCTTGCTCTCGGTGGGGTGCATGGTGAGTTTTGCGTGGATGCCACGGAGAATAGCGTAAAGCCTCCACACGCGCTATGTCTCCGGTAATGCACTCAACAAGCCACGTGATAAGATGCACGGATTGACTGTCTCAGATGTGGAGGCAACTGAGATTCGTCCTCCGCCACCTGGATTGATGTTAATCACTACACCACCACGAGGACTTAGAGCGAATTTGGAATTGGGTATTCCAAATTGGGGAGAAAAAAAAAAGAGAGAGAGAGAGAGAGAGAGAGAGAGAGAGAGAGATTGAGGTTGAATTTCCTTAATGAATGTAATGTTATGTCAGGAGCCATTTTTAATTTGTTGGGGAGCATGTGAAACACAAATGTACGGTCATAAAGGAGTGTTTATTTTGTATTAAAAATTATTTATTTGCCTGAGCCTTTTTTTATTTTGTCAATGTAAATGCTGTGTTTTCATTGAGTCAGTACTGCTGCAGAGACAAGGGGACGCTGCTTACCGATGTTAGTGGCACGCGAACTTTCAGCCCTCAGACGCTGACAAGCCATGCCTGAGGAAAGCCACTAATGTGTGTCTTGTCTTCTTTTCTCCTGATTTCTCTCATATGTTCAATGTAAAAGTTGTAAAACACAACATTTCTCATGTCAAAACATATTAAGTTTCATCTACTTTGGTTTCCCTATCTGTCACTCACTCGACGTTGTGTCGATGTAGTGACACTAGGGGTCACTCTTGGGAGCCCGAGACACCTCTGGTCTTTGATAAAAGGCCAATGAAAATTGGTGAGTGGTATTTGCATGCCACTCCCCCAGACATACGGGTATAAAAGGAGCTGGTATGCAACCACTCATTCAGATTTTCTCTTCGGAGCCGAACGGTCATGCTCATTGAGCTGAATTCCCACGACTGTTGTGAAAGGCTTCAAAGCGCCCTTGAGACGGGCGACCCAGGGATGACGAAACCCGCTGCTCTGGAGCTGGTAAGCAGACTTCTCCATCTTTTTGCATTAATTTAATTGTGCTGCATGCCCAAGTGGCTGCAGTACTCAGGAGTTCAGCAAGAGCAGTTTCCTTGTTCCCCGGGTCACGTATCCGGTGTGCACGGCCGTCATCACGACCACCGTCCACCACTCTATTTGGCAGGTTTGGCGCTGCAGCGGCGGTCTACCGCCCCTGAGCGCCCAGCTGTGGCACAAATCCGGCCCCGATGTGATAGTCTCCACGGGTCACGAGGACAGGCCTCTTCCTCCCCCGTCCCAGGCTGTTCTGGGGGTGGTCACAAGGAGCCAGGTAAGTGCTTCGATGTCCCTAGACTCAGCACGGCCACGACATGGTGTGGCACCTCGAGCTCCGCCCCGCCACGAGGCCCCACCTGCTGGTACGTCCGACGACGTTGTCCCTTTCGTCCCCCGTGCGCGGAACTTGGACGTGTGGCTTGCGCTTTCCAATCCATTGCATTGGCTGGTCCGACTCGGCTACGCAATTCAGTTCGCCAGGCATCCGCCCAGGTTCAGCGGCGTCAACTTCACCTTGGTGAAGGACGAAAACACTGCTACCCTGCGCGGAGATCGCTACCCTCCTACGGAAGGGCGTGATAGAACCTGTCCCTCCAGCCGAGATGAAGAAGGGGTTTTACAGCCCCTACTTCATCATACCAAAAAAAGCCGGTGGATTGCGGCCAATCTTGGACCTGCGAGTACTGAACTGGGCTTTACACAGACTCCCGTTCAAGATGCAGATGCAAAAATGCATTCTGGCGAGCGTCCGGCATCAAGATTGGTTTGCGGCGGTAGACCTGAAGGACGCGTATTTCCACGTCTCGATTCTTCCTCCCTTTCGGCCTGTCCCTGTCTCCTCGCATCTTCACGAAGGTCGCAGAGGCAGCCCTTGCCCCGCTAAGGGAGGTTGGCATTCGAATTCTCAACTATATCGACGACTGGCTAATCTTAGCTCACTCTCGGGACATGTTGTGCGCACACAGGGACTTGGTGCTCTCACACCTCAGCCAACTAGGGCTTCGGATCAACAGGGAAAAGAGAAAGCTCCTCCGGTTCAGAGCATCTCTTTTCTCGGTTTGGAGTTGGACTCAGTCTCTTTGACAGCACGCCTCACGAATGAGCGCGCCCAGTCGGTGTTGGTCTGTTTGAAGGCGTTCAAACAGAAAACAGCGGTTCCATTGAAACTTTTTCAGAGGCTCCTGGGGCATATGGCATCCTCTGCGGTGCCACCCCGCTCGGGTTGATGCATATGAGACCGCTTCAGCACTGGCTTCAGACTCGAGTCCCGAGATGGGCATGGCACCGCGGGACACATCACGTGGTCATCACACCAGTCTGTCACCATCTTTTCAGCCCTTGGACCGACCTCTCATTTCTACGGGCAGGTGTTCCCCTAAAACTGGTCTCCAGGTGCGCCGTGGTCATGACGGATGCCTCCAAAACGGGCTGGGGCGCTGTTTGCAACGGTTATGCAGCCGCCGGCTTGTGGACAGGCCCGCGACGGCATTGGCACATCAACTGCCTCGAGTTGTTGACAATTCTGCTCGCCCTGCAGAGGTTTCGGTCATTGATCCAGGGCAAGCACGTGTTAGTTTAGACAGACAACACAGTAATGGTAGCATATGTCAACCGCCAAGGTGGTCTGCGCTCTCGTTGTTTGTCACAACTCGCCCGCCGTCTCCTCCTCTGGAGTCAGCAGCACTTCAAGTCGCTGTGAGCCACTCACATCCCAGGCAACCTCAACACTACAGCGGACACACTGTCATGACAGGTTACCCTCAGGGGAGAGTGGAGACTCCACCCTCAGGTGGTCCAGCTGATTTGGAGTTGATTCGGACAGGCACAGGTGCACCTGTTTGCCTCCCAAGAATCCTCCCCACTGCCCGCTCTGGTACGCCCTGACCGAGGCCCCCCTCGGCATAAACGCGCTGGCACACAGCTGACCCCCTGGCATGCGCAAATATGCGTTTCCCCCAGTGAGCCTACTTGCACAGACCCTGTGCAAGATCAGGGAGGACAAGGAGCAGGTTGTCTTGGTAGCACCCTACTGGCCCACCCAGACGTGGTTCTCGGACCTCACGCTCCTCGCGACAGCCCCCCCCCAGCGAATTCCCCTGAGGAAGGACCTTCTTTCTCAGAGACGGGGCACCATCTGGCACCCGCGACCAGACCTCTGGAATCTCCATGTCTGGCCCCTGGACAGGACCTGCGGTGGTAGACACGATCACTCAGGCTAGGGCCCCCTCTACGAGGCGCCTGTATGCCTTTAAGTGGTGTCTGTTCACTAAGTGGTGTTCTTCCCGACGCGAAGACCCCCGGAGATGTGCAGTCAGATCAGTGCTTTCCTTCCTGCAGGAGAGGTTGTAAGGTAGGCTGTCCCCTTCCACCTTGAAGGTGTACGTTGCTGCCATAGTAGCACACCACGACGCAGTCAACGGTAAGTCCTTAGAGAAGCACGACCTGATCATCAGGTTCCTAAGAGGCACCAGGAGGCTGAATCCCTCCAGACCACGCCTCGTTCCCTCATGGGACCTCTCTGTAGTTCTTCAGGGTCTACAGAGAGCCCCCTTTGAGCCTTTGCAGTCAGCTGAGCTTAAGGCACTCTCCTTAAAGACTGCCCTCCTGACTGCGCTCACTTCCATCAAGAGGGTAGGTGACCTGCAAGCGTTCTCTGTCAGCGAAACGTGCCTGGAGTTCGGTCCAGGTTACTCTCACGTGATCCCGAGAACCCGACCGGGCTATGTGCCCAAGGTTCCCACCACTCCTTTTAGGGACCAGATGGTGAACCTGCAAGCGCTGCCCCAGGAGGAGGCAGACCCAGCCCTGTCATTTCTGTGTCCGGTGCATGCTTTACGCATCTATTTGGATCGCACGCAGAGCTTTAGAATCTCTGAGCAGCTCTTTGTCACAGCGGAAAGGAAGCGCTGTCTCCAAGCAGAGGATCACACACTGGCTCATTGACGCCATAACTATGGCATATCTCGCCCAGGACATGCCACCCCCGGTAGGGCTACGAGCCCATTCTACCAGGGGTGTAGCGGCTTCCTGGGACCTGGCCAGAGGTGCCTCTCTAACAGACATTTGCAAAGCAGCGGGCTGGGCAACACCCAACACCTTTGCAAGGTTCTACAACCTCCGGGTGGAACTGGTTTCGTCCCAGGTAGTGGCACGCAACACAAGCGGATAAGCCCGGGATAGCCGGCCATATATATTGCTTGCACATAGCGCCTTCCACCTCCTTTTGAGCTGAAGACATGTGCCATTAATTCCCAGTAGTGTTCACAAGTTTGTTCCCTGGTTGACTTCCTCCGAGCCCTGTGGCAGTCGAGTTTTCGGAGAGATTTGCTGCCGGCCTAGTACACATGCAAACTAAGAGCCCTGTTCTGGGGTAGGTGCTCCGCATGTGGCGGTTCCCTGTAAGGCTAACCCCATGCGATATATATCTTCTGCTAATTTGTTTCCCTGTTGGCAAACTGTGTCTTCCTTGGGCAGAGCCCCTCTGCCCCAGTCTCCATGTTTGTAGTAACTCCTCCCCCATTGGGTAGGATCTACCTTGAAGACTCTCCACATGGTCGGAAAGACCATGCGACGTATTCTTCCACTTAAATATCCCTCCCTCTCTTTTGGCGAGGTGTGGTCTCCGCGGTGTCTTCCCCTTGGGAGGGACACCCCCGACTAGACCTGGCGGCCCAGTCTGATAATCCCCCTTCTTTTTTAGGGAGTGGAAAAAGAGAAGGGGAAAAGAGGCCACGACTGGGTTAAGCCTGTCTCTATCTCTTGAGTAGTCAACTTGTCCCTAAAGGGCCATTCGACACTCATAACTATGTTGGGGGAGGTTACGTGTCGACCTGGTGTGCTGGCTATGTGGCACACAGTAGTCTGCCCACCACACACTGCCAGTTCACGTAACACAGTTCAGCCAATTGTGGCGTTTCGTATAGTGACCCCTAATGTCACTACATCGACACAACGTCGAGCGAGTTACAGATAGGGAACGTCATGGTTACTTGTGTAACCTCCGTTCCCTGATGGAGGGAACGAGATGTTGTGTCCCTCCTGTCACAACGCTGAACTACCCGCTGAAATGGCCAGACCTTATATCGGCTCCTCAGTATAAAACCTGAATGAGTGGTTGCATACCAGCTCCTTTTATACCCGTATGTCCGGGGGAGTGGCATGCAAATACCACTCGCCAATTTTCATTGGCCTTTTATCAAAAACCAGAGGTGTCTCGGGCTCCCAAGAGTGACCCCTAGTGTCACTACATCGACACAACGTCTCGCTCCCTCCATCAGGGAACGGAGGTTACACAAGTAACCATGACATTTCATGTCAAAGAATTCGTTAGTTTAAAAGATATGTCAAGTTTTCTAAAGTTTGAATTTCACCCGTTGTAATGAGCAATTGTAACGGTCGGTCGTTCAATGCAAGTGAATGGGCCAAAATGGTGCCCGCCCCTTATCCATTGAATTTTTAGATTATTTTTGGCTCAGTTTTTGTGTTTAAGTAGTGAAACGGCTCCACATACGTCTTGTGATATGTTGTTTATTTAAATCATGTTTGATTTAAGTTTTCAGTGGTTATTTCTGTACAAATTTTATGTTTAATGTCAGATTGCAATACTAGTGGTGTAAATGTTGTACAATGAAGTCAAATGTTAATGAGTTTTACATACACCCTGCACAGTAATATTTCCGCATTGTTCACAGAAGAAACCCTAAAAATGGCTAACTTTGTGGGTCATGTTTAATATTAAAGCATTTGAGTGAATTATATAGTGATACGTTACCAGAGGTAGAATCTATAATCAACATTTTTTTTTATTATTATATTTATTATATATAGATTTATATGTGTCTATGTGTGATTACGAATGTGATGATTATTCACATATGGTGAAGTTGTAAAAAAGTGATACTAAATCAGAGTAATGTTATATCTGTTGAATATGCTTTGACATTTTTCACATTAAAAGAAATTAAATGTTTAATAAAGACGCTGACAAGCCACGCCCGAGGAAAGCCACTAATTTGTGTATTGTCTTATTTTCTCCTGATTTCTCAGGCAAAAATGAATCTGTCACTCAGGTCCTATGTCTGGGACCTGTAACAATAACAGAGTGTAAACGGCCACGTGTTGGTGCATTAGCGTCATGAATTTAAACAAAACAAATTAAACTTTTTCTACTGCATTTATATAACTTTTAATCATCATCGAGTGGTTAAAACAGCATCTTTTACTGACCTCATGTGAATTCTACTCATAGAATAAGGCATGAAGTCATTGATAACACATTTTTAAGGTTTTACGTGTAGCGTCCTCATGTTTTTAATGCTCCTATAAATACCTCCCACAGCGGTGTGGCGGATGTCTGAATGTTTGCAAATAGTACAGGTGCTCTGCATTTTAGAACTTACTTTTACCCCTGAACGAAGGACTTTAGTCAGCAATTAGAATTAGTGGATTAGGTCATCTCACAGGATAGACAGTAAAGGCTTATTCTTGCTATTTTCCTCCTTTGTAAGTCTCTTTGGATAAAAACGTCTGCTAAATAACTAAATGTAAATTATTCACATTGATGCATTTCAAATGTTCGTTGTGAAAAAGATTTTGAATAGAGAAAATGGATTCTCCATTCACACCAGGCACAAACACTCGTCCACAAAGAGACCCAATATATAGAGAGCAGTTTAGTTTTTTATTATTTAGTTTTTTTATTTGGCCTACGAAGAAAACTAACCGACCAATGAGAGATGAGCTTCATGTCATATTTCCACAGCCACAACTGTTGCACAATCCACTGTATCTGTGGCACTAAAGATATGGGAGTATGGGAGGGAATTCGGTTTTCATTTAGCCAGACAAATATTTGTTTCGGTCTTGTTTTTAAAGACCTTTCCTCTGTGATCTATTTAGCATTTTAGTTTTGCATATTCGTTACAAACAAGATTTTGAAAAGAAAGAAAGGATTCCTATGAATCTATTTACACAGGGTATAAATAGATTCGATGAACCAGTTTCTTTTTTGTTGTTTTTTTAAGAGCAGTCATATTTGTTTTATCTGGATGACAAAGAAAACTGCCTGATTGAGCCACTGCTGTTGTACAGTCCACCTCACTGGTGTTGCTATGAAGCGAATTTGTTTAATTTATAAAGACAAATATTTGTTTCTGACCTTTCGGTCATTGTGTGAATAGATGTTTGTGAATATTTCTCCTTTTTTGTTTCACATTTGATGTGAATCGACTCCAACACTAAGACTCTTGTACATATTCTGCCCTACAAATCCAAAACCAAGAAACTGAGAAAAAAGGCTTCAGAGTTTTTGATTGTCTTGCCAAATGTGGATTATAACATAGTCTTTCTATGTTTTTTTTTTGTTTGTTTGTTTCTTTTTGGAATCTGAGCATAGCTATTTCTTTTTTTTTTACTTTATAGGGCTTTTTTTTTTTAGAACCAAATAAAAAACATAGGTGTCATGCTTTTATGTCAAATACTTAAATGTATGACCTCATACCCATAAAATTCATTCAACATCAACATATGCTTAAAGCAATAATTTGAATAATTAGGCCTATAGAAGAATTCATTATGGGGGCATGTTTTGCCTCTGTATTTTGAATTTCAGGGGCATTTTCATTTCTGACTCTGGTAACAGGAAAGATCATAGTCTAAGAGAGCCAGTTCACTCATAACTGAATTTGGGGAAAATGTGTAGTTACTGCATTCTGGCTTTGCAGCACAGTATTGTTTTGCTAGATTTCTCTCTTTCCATGAAAACTGCAAATTCAATTTTGATTTCAGGATAGTAACGCAATAATACATATGTGTATTAGCCATCAGAGAGGAAATAAGCCCTTAAACTTGTCCCATATTTCTAATGATACTTTTGAGAATACATCCATCCAAAAGAAAGGGTTCAAAGTTAAGATCCAATATAATGAGGAGATCGGTCCAAGCAAGACTTGTCCTGGAATGCATGTGGTCTGAGCAGCAGATAGGCTAGAGTAAAAAGACGAACAGATCCCTGTTTAAACATCCTCCAAATGGCATGCTCTGATGTCCCACGGCCGAAAAGAAACACTACATGTTGACACTGTGTGTGCGGTAGACGTTTTTACGTCAGAGATTCTCTAGATTTTTTTTTTTTCCTCTTCTGGAAGTGCTTGTTTATTTGAATGGTGTATTACAGCTTTCCATTGTCTGGTCCTGTCTACATTCTGTCCTTGTGAGAAATAGCAGAAAGACAGTGGGCAAACAGAGTGGTGAGGTCTGATAAAAAAAAAAAAAAAGCCCTGTCCTTATTCGGGGAATTGAAACAAAAAGGAAATGTCAGTTCTATACTGAGCATTCAATCTGATGTCAGTAACTAACCCATAACAAATGTGGCAAGAATGCTGTTGTACTGAATATCTGCATGGTCGCAGGCAAGTGTGATATTGCTTTTGTCATATGTTACATTGCTTTTATACAACAGTTATATAAAGAAGTTAAAATCGAGTAACTTCCGTTAGTTTGTATATTTTGTCCTCTGCCAGCGGAAATAGAACAGAGAATGGAACATCGCTTGGCCCATCAGATTAAAGGGCCGGAACTAACTGCTGCATAAATGATCTAAGTAATCAGGTTAAATGCTGTAAATAAGAGGCAGTCATTTTATCCAGAAGTAAATCAGACAATGCATCGCACAGATATATGTTTTACATAATCCTTTACATAATGAAGCAATACAGCTGGGAGCACCTAATGTAATAAGGAATTTTTAGTGTCCTTAGAGTCTTTGTGTTCAGCTGGAAAAAGGGGTAAAAACAGGATCTGAACAGGTCAAGTGGAAAACCCTCATCCCCGAAGTGATTCAACATAACCTCGAACAGCACAAACAAAGCATGACCATGAATATTTAATGACTGCACTATTCCAAAACTTTTTTCCATTAATCACTGTAAATTTTTTCCTCAGTGCTACCTGGGGTCTTTTGCTTGATTGTATTTTCCACTATTAATGTTAACTAAGTGAGGGATTAGTTAATGTGATATCATTATCCAATGTCTGCAGTTTGTTTATTGATAATGCAATCTGAAGATTTATTCCAAAGGATTTACCCTCGATAAGGAATTCTCCTGTGGATACACCCAGGCAAATAACAAAATGATTTGCTACAGAGACCATGTTGTATACACTAGATAAATGAGACATGACTCCTGACTTATTTTTTTCCCCCTTTGGCAAGACATTTCTCCGCCTGTGAGCAAGATCGCAGGAATGACTTTTCACATTTGGACCACTGTGTCAAAATTACAACCATTACTATCTTAATTGTGTCCATGGGGAATCAAAGGAATTAAAGTATAGTTCAAGTTATTTGGAAAGCATAATGGAGCTTATTGCATAATGCTTTGCCACACAGCCATTTGTTGCAGATCAACGGCGCCCAGGCAGAATCGTCCCAGATTGCTGGGATGTGCTGTGAAGCACGCTAGGCTTAAGGTGAGGGAAATCTGGCTCATTAGCTGATAAATTTCAGTACCCTTAGGCACACTTAAAGGGACAGTTCACCCAAAAAGGAAAGTCCAGTCATCATTTACTCACCCTCATGTTGTTCCAATCCAAATCTTTATGGATTTCTTTCAAAAAGGAGAAAATAAGGCAGAATGTAAGCTTTAGTCACCATTCACTTTCATCGTATGGAAAAAAATATGTCATCAAAGTGAATGGTGACCAAGGCAAACATTCTGCCTAATTTTCTCCTTTCTGAAAAAAAAATCATACATGTTTGAATTGGTGAGTAAATGATGACAGAATCTTCATATTTTGGGGGTGAACTATCCCTTTAAACACTCCTGACTACCCAAACAACTCATCTGATGTAACCTTGTTTGGGCATGAAATAACAATCAATGTTGGTGCAGGGCAGGCAGATTTACGAGGCAGTATGGACAGTCAGACAGGTCGAGGGCACCTCCAGCTAACCTTCGGGACACTTTACTCAGCAGGGTCCTGCAGCCAGCGCGAGGGGCTGTCTAATCCCCAGCTGAGAGGGGAGCAGTCATCAACAAGCCCACTACATTCCTCAGTGTTCTCCAGCCAACATGAGCAGCTGTGGGCAGTGATGTCTGCATCAGATCTCTGCACTAACAAAAGAAACTAACAGAGAAACACCCAATATGAAAGACCAAGCAGGGTGATTTAGCCCTGCAGCATGTGTTCATCTCCGGTCAGAGCCTAAGCAAGTACTGCCAACAGCACTTTTTTGAAAAGCACAGCTTTGATCATGGATAGGACATAGTTAAAACTCACTGACACATGAGTCAGGTCAAATTTTACAGTTAACAATACTGCACAAAAATCTTACAGACTTTTTATGTTGCTCTGATGGATTTGCCATTCAAAATTGAGTGACAACAATAAGTACTTTCAGATGAGAAATCTACAAAACTATTCCCCTAGAAATTAATTTGGTTCTGCATGAGAAACATCCTCATTTGATGAACTAAGATTGACAAGAATAGTTAAGGGAATCTGATGTTAGATGGGGTCTTTATTCTGCAACCAATAGTTTTTAATTAATTGTCAAACCAACAGGGTGATTCTAATAAAATGTCCTGACTGGTTATATTTAACCGTAAAGGCAATAGAGTGCAACAGTCTGATTCCGGAAGTAAATATCCAATTATTTTTTTCCATAGACGAATTGATTTTCAACAATAATCTTTAAAGACAGACCTACCTTGAGCTCCGAGGTTGTTCATTGATGGTATATGCTTCCGTTGAAGTCATCTGTCTGTGTTATTTCAACTTCATTGTTTAAAAATTGTGTTTGATAGTCGAATTCATGGTAAACAACTACATACCCATGGTCCAGCAGAGAAAGCTTCACCAATCAGAGAACGGTGGCTAACCAAGCCCGCGAAACATGCCTTGGAGCTATCGCCCACTCCCATGATGCACTGTAAATGATGTAATTGAGTCGGTGTCTCTTCACCCTTAAACTACTTATATATTTGTACATATCGGAATATTTTGCAATAAACATAAAATATAATGTTTCTATACTTATAATCAACAAACTAAAATCAATATTTCCTTCCTTTTTTATTCAATGACATCATTTGCAGTGTTTCACAGGAAGTCCACTCCCTCATGAAAGACGGTAAGTAGACAGTTATTTATTTATTTTTTGCCTCAAATCAAAGTTTGTAATGTTGTGATTCACCTCGGAGCTGGTTGGTTTGGTTCATGGCTTACAACTCTTTTATGAAGGATTTTATGAAAAGTTTATGGGAAAAATACTTCCGGAACCAAGATGGCTGAAAAGGTGGGAGGGCACTGTTGCACTCTATAGGAAAAAATCTTAAATTATATTTTGTATAAAGAAAATTAAGCCTACATTTAGGACCATTATGTTCATTTTATTTTTTGCATTGTGACATTATTTTCAGGACACTAAAGCACATTTTTTTGACTGTATTAAAGTAAAAGGATGCTGTTGTACAATGATTTTGTAAAATAAAAATAAGTGAAAGTGAAGGGCAGCGGGGGTGGGTGGCATAACTATTGTGTAAATAATGTCACAATGCAAAAAAATATCAACTGCAATAATATGGGCTTCATTTTATATAACAGAAAAAAAAGAGAAAGTACACATATCCAAAATTTCTCCAACAGGTGCCAGATAAAAGCAAAAGGTTTGAAAATAAAACGAGGAAAATCCACACACTGTTTTATACTTCCCTTTTATTTATAAAAAAACAAACAAAAAAAAAAACAACAGCAAGGTTTCAATCAGAGTTATCTTCGTCAGGCACACATCAATAGGCAGCACTTCATTAAATATCCTTGATTCAAACACACACCTCATTGTGTACACCTGTTAACAATCAGAAGCAATGATCTCACAATCATTCAATCACACTCAATGTGAACAATTAATTAGGACAAATTCTAAAAACAACAGTACATACATCATTATCATAGAGATTCAAACAATGTTGACAACTCTCAGAAACATTCAGTGAATCACATTTTAAAGACAATGCAGTAATTTGAATAGAAACATTTAAAGTAACAGAAAAAATTGGGACAAAGGTCAGCATTAAACACATACAGGTACAAGAAACAAATCTCATCCAAAAGACTCAGTAATTCAAAGAAATGTGTAGATATCAAAATCCAAATTCATGCCCTTAGGAGAGTGTTACGTGTATAAATATAATAGGCCTCTCTTTTTAATAAAATTGTATTGACATCGCCACCTCTTCTGGGTGATTTGACATGTATACCGATACCGATGTACCCTGAGTGTTGGAAGATTGTTTTTTCAAATTAAAATGAACTGCTACTATGTTTCTTTGATCATTTGTACATTACTCCAATGTTCCGCAATCCTTGTTTTTAAAGCGCGTTGTGTTTTTCCAATGTAGGCTAACCCACAAGGACATTTAATCATGTAAATGACATTTTTACAAGGCGTCACTGGCGTCCAGCTCACTCTTAAAGCCCATCTCCACTCTCACTGCAATGACAAACAGCTGTTAGAGACAGTCGTTGCCAGGTGATGATCCTTACCATTCTCATCTCCTAATCTCGCTCTCCATTCACAAGCCAGCGCTCAACTATGCCCCCACCACCACAGACACTTTTTATTTTAAATTATTTGCCTAAATGCGGATGAGAAAAGACATTGGTTTTAATAATAAAATTACATTGGGCACAGTGGCCACAATTGTATTTACCGAATGGGATAGATCATAAGAAACGAGTAGGTCGGTATACAGGTACATCAACTCTCACAACAAAATTACATACATTAGGGGGACATTTATATACAAATCTAGGTGACTCTCTGAAAACATAACTTAGAGCAGGATCAGATTTTAAAATGTACCAATGTTGGTTTCAAATCTTCTTTAGATCCAAACAAATGGGAGAATATTGAAAGGAGCACACAACTTTTTTATTATTTTCAGATTTATCCCTCTTTGTAGTCAAGGACATCTCCTGATTTTCATTTTCAAATCTCTTAACAGCGGACTCTATCTAGGTTTCATTATGACCTCTCTCTCTAAATCTATTCGCCAGATCAATGCTTTGTTGTGTATATGATTCATTAGAGCTACAAATACGATGTATCCGATTAAATTGGCTGATAGGCAAACTACGCTTCATTGGGGTGGGATTATAACTTTGTCCATGTAGGAGTGTGTTATGATCAGAAGATTTTCTATATAGATCTGTAATGATTTATTGCCATCCATAAAGTGCAATATGTCGAGAAAGCTAATTTGTGACGAATTGAAATTGACCGCAAATCGAAGATGTTCATCACTTGCGTTAAGGAAATGATGAAACTGTAATAGTTCATTTTCAGTACCAGACCACAACATAAAGATGTCGTCAATACATCTACGCCAAAGTTTAATGTGTGGAAAAAACTAATTCTGAGAACAATCAACCCGATCTCATGAAAAGTCATACATAATTTACGAGGTGGCTATTTCGTGTGATGTCCATGATTTTGTTCACATAAACTTATATGATTTCATCATGTGCAAATTCCCGGATGTCTAATGCGGATGTAAGTGCGAGTTTCGTGCATGAGGCGTTAAGGACATGCTTATTAATATTATGCTATTATGATAGGAAGCTGTTGTGTATGAAAGAAGCAAGTAATTGTCACGTATTTGATGTAAACGATGTCCAGTGACGTCATTGGCTGTAATGAAAATCGTGGAAATTAAAACGAGTGCAGTTGTATGATATCATACAAATTAGCCAAATTTAGAAAAGTCGTTCGAATCCTGATGATTTCACCATGAGAGTGTGTTGCAACAATTGAAAATGTATTTTTATTCAAAGAAACCCACATACAAATTGGTATAATTTGGACCCATGTCCAATGGCCCATGGCAGTACCCTTGGTTTGGAGAAAAAAAAATCATCTTTAAATCTGAAAAAAAAAAAAAAATAATAATGTTAACACCAATTTGGTTAATCTTTTGATACAATCAATGCTCGGATTTTTATTTTGATTCTCCAATAAACGTGAGTATAAAGTATTCAACAATCTAACTACAGATCAAAGAAAAGCTTTATTGCCATCGAAAAATTATAAAACTGTCATAGTTAAACCAGCAGACAAGGGTGGTTCTATTGTAGTAATGAACTTCTCTGATTATGACCTAGAAGTGAAAAGACAACTAAGTGACAACATATATATATATATATATATATATCCTCCTTTACCCTAACTGTGAACGCTGGTGCCGAAACCAAGGATTAAGGGGGGAAGAATGCCACCATTCATTGTGCTCCTCCAGGCACTAGCAGAGGACCAGCAGACGTTCTGGAGCTTGCTGCACCAGGAGGGTGCTGCCGCCGTGACCCCGGACCCCGTGACCACCCCGCCCCAGGTTCCCCTATTCAAGATGGACCTTCCTGGAGCTCTTTGAGCAGACGGCGGGGACATGCGGATGGCCGAGCACCCATGGTATATGGGTTTCCACTTGGGTCACGGGCAGGTGCGCCCCCAAATTGATAAGACCACAGTGGTTGCGGCCTGCCCGAGACCCAAGACCAAAAAGGAGGTGAGACAGTTCCTGGGGCTGGCTGGCTATTATTGGAGGTTTGTGCCTAATTATTCGAACGTCACCAGCCCGCTGACCGATCTCACTAAAAAGGGAGATCCAGACCCGGTCCAGTGGGCAGAGCTGTGCCAACAGGCTTTTATGCAGGTGAAAGCTGCGCTTTGTGGTGGGCCATTGTTACATGCTCCTCATTTTTCTCTCCCTTTTGTTGAACGGATCGATGCGTCGGAAAGGGGGTTGGGAGCCGTGTTGTCCCAGGTGGTGGAGGGGGAGGAGCACCTGGTGCTGTACATCAGCCGGAAGCTTTCGGCGAGAGAAGCGAGGTACAGCACCGTTGAGGAATGTCTGGCCATCAAGTGGGTGGTCCTCACCCTTCGGTACTACCTCCTGGAACGGGCTTTCACCCTCTGTTTGGACCATGCCCCGCTCCAGTGGCTCCAACGAATAAAGGATACCAATGCGCAGATCACCCATTGGTATCCGGCTCTTCAGCCTTTTAAGTTCGAGGTGGTCCACAGACTGGGGCGCAGATGACTGTTGCGGCCTTTTCACCAGAAATGGGTGCAGAGTACTGGGCAGGCCAGATGGCACCCTGGCCTGAGTTGGGCAATGGGGGTATGTGGTGGTGGGGCTGTGGTTGAGCACCGGCTTATGAATGGAGAGGAAGATCAGGAGATAAGAACGGTAAGGAACATCACCTGGCAATGATTGTCTCTAATAGCTGTTTGTCATTGTAGTGAGAGAGACGGGCTTTAAGAGCGAGCCAGACGTCAGTGAGTGAAGAGAGATTTACGAGACACAAGCTGAAGAGACTGTACTGATCTGTGTCTGCTGCAAAGCATGTTTTTCAATGTGTCCGCTGAAAATTGTGAATTTTGAGTTTAAAATAAACATACTGTTTGAGTTGGATTTGCCGTCTCCCGCTTCCTCCTTTCCCCTAACTGTGAAAATTGTTACAGTGTCATCACATGTACCACTAAAAATGTCATTTACATGATTAAATGTCCTTGTGGGTTAGCCTACACTGGAAAAACACAACGCGCTTTAAAAACAAGGATTGCGGAACATTGGAGTAATGTATAAATGATCAAAGAAACATAGTAGCAGTTCATTTTAATTTGAAAAAACAATCTTCCAACACTCAGGGTACATCGGTATCGGTATACATGTCAAATCACCCAGAAGAGGTGGTGATATCAATAAAATTTTATTAAAAAGAGAGGCCTATTATATTTATATACTTAATCTGTATTCTAAGGGCATGAATTTGGATTTTGATATCTACCCATTTCTTTGATTTACTGAGTCTTTTGGATGAGATTTGTTTCTTGTATACCTGTGTGTGTTTAATTCTGACCTATGTCCCAATTTTTTCTATTACTCTAAATGTTTCTATTCAAATTACTGCATTGTCTTTAAAATGTGATTCACTGAATGTTTCTGAGAGTTGTCAACATTGTTTGAATCTCTATGATAATGATGTATGTACTGTTGTTTTTAGAATTTGTCCTAATTAATTGTTCACACTGAGTGTTATTGAATGATTATGAGATCATTGCTTCTGATTGTTAACAGGTGTACACAATGAGATCGGTGTTTGAAACAAGGATATTTAATGAAGTGCTGCCTATTGATGTGTGCCTGATGAAGATCTCTCTGATCAAAACATTGCTGTTGTTTCCTTTTTTTTTTTTTTTTTATAAATAAAAGGGAAGCATAAAACAGTGTGTGGATTTTCCTGGTTTTATCTTAATTTTATATATGCAAAATATATAGTCATTTCATTTTGGAGAGAAGCCTTTCAGATTTCATAAGAATCACCCAAGGAAAAAAACCGAAGACAGGTATAAAGTGTGATCAAACAGAAACTTCCATATGCTGCTTCTAGACTTCTGAATTCTCTGGACCTTAGGGATAAGGCTCACTAATCATGCATGAGGGCCTGTTTTGATCTATCTTCATTTCTGTGGCAACTTTACTGGACTGACCTCACATGTAAGCAGTATGTATCCAGGCCAAAGACGATTGCAGCCATTATTAAACTGGCACTCACTGGATATGCTATAGGACCAGACAGGATACCAACAACTCCAAAACACTCTCTGCTTTTCCTTTTTTTTTTTTTTTTAATTGTATGCTTAGTCCTATGCACAGAATGACAGCATATTTTAGCAGAAATGCACCACACCAAGAACATTTCACCCAGGGTAAAGTGGATTTGGATCATGTGAGTCATAGTCTCAGTGGATTTTTTTTTTTCTCTGATGTGTTGGAGATATATGATTTCATCCTTGCCAGAAGGTCAAGAGGGGGGATTCTGGCCTGTAAACTTCTTAATATAATTTGTCCATTGTAAAGATAATTCAGGTGTAGACAAATTGGCAAGATCTGCCGTGGTTCACAGCCAAAGCGGGCTCCAGCCAATACCATCCCTGTCACGGACAGGAAATTCAAGGCACCCTGTAATCAATATACATTTCACATCTCAATGGAAGAACAAATTCCTTCCATGAAACAGGATCCGTTATATTAGCCACCATGGAGTAAAACAACAGAGGCAGAGACATCCATCAAAACTGGTCTGAAAGGGGTTTTCTCCTGTAAAACCCATGCCGGTTTGATATTAGCCCAAAGATGAGCTCCACGCCCCAGCATATTGCCATGTCCAGATGTTCACACAACCTAAAACTGAAGTGCTGAAATATGCAACGCAATACTCAAGGTTCCAATGACATGCGAACTGGTCCAAGAACTACAGACACAGATGTTCAATCACCAGACTTACAGCAGACCTTTCAAATGGAAGCAGATGTTGGACTTTTGAAGCATCAGTGACCTAAAGTGCTCCACTGGTCCACTAGTGCAACACACCCTCTCAGCTTCTCTTTTCTTCCAGGATATTCTTCATACCTCTCAATCCATCATGAAGCCATCAAAGTAATGTACATGACTCTGAATCTCCATTCCAGATTCAGGTTGCATGGGTCCTCCAAACTGCTTCCAGCAATCAGGGACACTCCAGTGATTCCTATTTGGTGGACAGATGGTTGAGATCTTGCTCTGCATGTTTTTGAGAACATCTTCTGGGTAAAATGATTGCAGACCAAACTTCTGGTGTTCTAATTGATCAGCTGAATGTTTCTAGATGTGACTTCTGAGGGTAAACATCCACATCATTCAGTTCAATGTGTTCATGTCTATCTCACGCTCTTGGAAAAGGAAATTCTCATGCATTAACTGTGTTTGATGCACTGCCAAGAGTTGTGAAACAAATTCCTCTCCTATCAACAGCTAACATGTCATGGAAAGACATTCACATCAATATGTCACATAAGTGCTGTCAGAATTGTCATTGGTTTTGAAGTGGATTAACTAAAGTCCTTAAATGTAGAAATTGGAAATGTGTATAGTAATACAATGGTCAGTCTTTTAGAGACCAACATGTTGAACAAAATTACTGTTCCGTATACAAAAAAGCAATCTGCTAACAGTATGTGTAACTGGAGAAATACACAGACTCCAAAAGAGCACTGGTGCCACCTAGTGATACTTGCCTACTGCTTAGTAGGACCCTCAACAGTTTTTTTTTACATTGGTATTTTTACTAATGATTAGTGTGTACAAGGAGGTTATATTTAAATTCCCAAGGAAGGTTGTATTGCTTGACACAGTTCACAAGTCAGCAGGTGGTCACAGGTTTAAGGTTGGTTTTCTACCAAAATCATATGAACATTAAATTATTACCTCGAAAATTAAAATGAACCACGTGGCATAGTGACAAAAGATCTCCATAGTAACCACTACCTGAAGTGCTACCAGTGAAATAGAGGACTGTAATAACCTCTTAAGGCACAGCTTGATGAATGAACCTTAAGATGCAATTAATACTTATGCAACTCTAAGACAATGTTATAATATCATTCATCATTGGCATCATGTGCAATATAAATATTAAAAAATATTCTGGATTCATGTACTATTATTGTAAAATATCTAAAGCAGGAATTATGCCTGGTCAACCAAATTCAATTTTGATAAATAGTTGATGGATGTAAAAGTACCTGAATTTTATAATTCTGTATTCACAGTTTTAAGCACTGGCCATAAAAATGTGTTTGCACTGTGGTTGACTCTTACAGAAACTGTCTGCATGTTTGCTTTGCACGCAACAACATAAACCATATTGTCTCTTAGACGTGCTGGCAATACAGTGGCTACCATGATTTAAGACCATAATTTAATTTAGACAGCAAATGCAATTGATGCAAGATGGCTCTTCTGGACAGTCAACTAAAAGGGCTGTTTTTATTCCAGAGTCTGGTCTATGTTTGAGTGGGTGTACGGACCATTATAATTCCAGCTCCCACGCGAAGGCGAGCAAATTATACACAAGCACTTAGGACTGGACACAGCAAGCATCATGAAGTGCCAAATTCATTTATTGTCTGTCGTCCATTTCAGTTCTGTTTATTATCAGGATTATACTACTACTTTGAAAACTCAGCAGTTACATGGTTAATATTCTTTTACAACTATAGGTACAATGTACTCAGTGACACACACTGAACTCTCCAAACCAAAAATGACTTTATTGTGTAGGAAAATAAGAAACAATGCAGCTAATTCAAACTATTAAAAAGTCAAAACAAATTATGCACAGACATCAGCATTAACAGCAGACAGTTGGAATTTGACAACATTTGAACAAAACAACAAAAAAAAAATCTCTCTTCAATTTAACAGCAAACATATAGTACAAGTTGGATCATAGGGGGAACAGTTCTTTAACAAAGTCCCTGTGTACCAGAGTAAGGAATTCTAAAAAGAATTTGCCAGATATTAATGTACAAAGAGATTTTACAATCTTTTAATTGCATCATCAATGTCCGTCATTTGTTCCTTCAGCTGGTTCCACTGCTCAGGATTCAATGAAATGCCTGAGGAAAATTCAATACAATTGATGGAACAAAAACCACCATGACACAATCATGTGACATTTTTACCTGCACTTAAAATACACTCACTGAGCACTTTATTAGGAACACTATGGTTCTAATAAAGTGCCTGACGTGGTCTTCTGCTGTTGTAGCCCATCCGCCTCAAGGTTTGATGTGTTGTGCATTCTGAGATACTATTCTGCTCACTACAATTGTACAGAGTGGTTATCTGAGTTACCGTTGCCTTTCTGTCAGCTCAAACCAGTCTGTCCATTCTCCGTTGACCTCTCTCATCAACAAGGCATTTCAGTCCGCAGAACTGCCGCTCACTGGATGTTTTTTGTTTCTGGCACCATTCTGAGTAAACTCTAAAGACTGTTGTGCATGAAAATCCCAGGAGATCAGCAGTTACAGAAATACTCAAACCAGTCCGTCTGGCACCAACAATCATGCCACGGTCGAAATCACTGAGACCACATTTTTACCCCATTCTGATGGTTGATGTGAACATTAACTGAAGCTCCTGACCCGTATCTGTATGATTTTATCTATTGCACTGCTGCTACACAATTGGCTGATTAGATAATCACATGATTATAGGTGTACAGGTGTTCATAATAAAGTGTTCAGTGAGTGTATATTTGTTTGACAAAAGACCAAGTAGAATGAAACACAAAATAAGAGATAAAAATAAACAGCTCCATAATTACCTTTTTTTCCAGGCTTCATTTCACCCGCTTGGTCCATCCAGTACTCTCGAATGTCAATCAAAACCTTGCCTTTGAAATCCCTGACACTGACATATCTCAGCTTCCCAATCTGTCACATAGCAGAACATGAATGAGCTTGCTACTAAGGATTCTACAAAATAAGCAAGCCAATTAATTTGTGGAATAGTAAATAACGGCTCTTCACTCCTTATGATCAATCATGCTAATCTTTCACTTTTAAAGTCAGAACTCTCAAGGATAAGTCTTTAAAACATGCTAAAAATTACAGTAACCATGTCAGAACCTTTATGGAATAACTTGACCCATAAAAACATATGAATGTATTCTGTAGAGGTTTGGTAATAATCCTTATCCTTTTATAATAACATAATATAATCCTTTTCAGTTAGCAAGATGCACATTCCAAATAACAATATTTTCCAGTTTGTTATAATTGAATAAACTGTATAAAAGAAATAAAAAATAAAAATATTAAAAATAACAACCTGGAACAGGTTATCATCACTGTTTTTATCACTTTTAGCAGAGCCGCTTGGTTTGGAGGTCTCTCCACTTTTCTGTTTTTTTGAAGGCTTCTCACGGGCACTTGCCTTCTTTCTTTTGGCCTTTAGTAAAAATTAGAGAACACAATCAAATGCATGTACGAGTATGTTGCCTTGGTTTAAATGGTTACATGTCAGGCCCAGTATCAAATTTTAGGACTAATCAACTACTTAAAGAAATAGTTAACCCAAAAATTAAAATTCTCTCATTATTAACTCACCATCATGCCATCCCAGATGTGTATGACTTTCTCTCTTCTGCAGAACAGAAATGAATATTTTTATAAGAATAATTCAGCTGTGTAGGTCCATACAATGCAAGTGAATGGGTGCCAACATTTTTACACTCCAAAAAGCACATAAAGTCAGCATAAACATAATCCATAAAACTCCAGTGGTTAAATCCATAACTTCAGAAGTGATATGCTAGGTGTGGGTGAGAAACAGATCAATATTTAAGTCCTTTTTTGCAAGAAATTCTTCTTCCTAACCAGTAGGGGAAGTATGCATGTAGAATGTGAATCACCAAAAACACAAGAAGATTGACTGGGCAGGAAGGAGAATTTGTAATAAAAACTGACTTAAATGTTGATCTGTTTCTCACCCACACCTACCAAATCGCTCCTGAAAACATTGATTTAACCACTGGAGTCATATGGATTACTTTTATGCTGACCTAAAGAGCATTTAGAAAGTATTCAGACCCCTTTATTTTCACATTTTTTGTTGCAGCCTTATGCTAAAATGCTTTAAATTATTTTTTTTCACATCAATCTACCCTCCATACCCTATAATGACAAAGCAAAAAACAGATTTGTGATAACTTTGTAAATGTATTAAAAGAAAAACTGAAATATCACATTGACACAAGTATTCAGACCCTTTGCTATGGCACTTGAAATTTAGCTCAGGTGCATCCCATTTCTCTGGATCATCTTTGAGATGTTTCTACACTTTGATTGGAGTCCACCTGTGGCAAATTCAATTGATTGGACATGATTTGGAAAGGCACACACCTGTCTATATAAGGTCTCACAGCTGAAAATGCATATCAGAGCAAAAACCAAGCCACGAGGTTGAAGGAACTGCCTGCAGTGCTCAGAGAGAGGACTGTGTCGAGGCACAGATCTGGGGAAGGCTATAAAAAAAATTTCAGCTACATTGAAGGTTCCCAAGAGCCCAGTGGCCTCCATAATTCTTTAATGGAAGAAGTTTGGAACCACAAGGACTCTTCCTAGAGCTGTCCACCCAGCCAAACTGAGCAATTGAGGGAGAAGGGCCTTGGTAAGAGAGGTGACCAAGAATCCGATGATCACTCTGGTTGAGCTCCAGAGATCATATGGAGATGGGAGAAACTTGCAGAAGGATAACATCACTGCAACACTCCACCGATCTGGGCTTTATGGCAGAGTGGCCAGACGGAAGCCTCTCCTCAGTGCAAGACACATAAAAAAGCACCTAAAGGACTCTCAGACTGTGAGAAACAAGATTCTCTGGTCTGATGAAACGAAGATTGAACTGTTTGGCCTCAATTCCGGTGGAGGGTGGGTGTTTTTTCAGCAGCAGGGACTGGGGGACTTGTCAGGATTGAAGGAAAGCTGAACATAGCAAAATACAGAGATATCCTTAATGAAAACCTGGTCCAGATCACTCAGGACCTCAGACTGGGCCAAAGGTTCACCTTCCAACAGGACAATGACCCTAAGAACACAGTTAAGGCAATGCAAGTGTGGCTTAGGGACAACTCTGTGTGAATGGCCCAGCCAGAGCCCGGATTTGAACCCAATCAAACATCTCTGGAGAGACCAGAAAATGTGTGTCCACCGACAGTCCCCATCCAACCTGAAAGAGCTTGAGAAGATCTGCAGAGAAGAATGGCTGAAAATCCCCAAATCCAGGTGTGCAAAGCTAGTCGCATCACACCCAAAAAGACCTGAGGCTGTAATCGCTGCCAAAGGTGCTTCGACTAAGTACTGAGTTAAGGGTCAAAATACTTATGTCAATGTGATATTTCAGTGTATTCTTTATAATACATTTGCAAAGTTATCAAAAATCTTTCTGCCTTATCATTATGGGGTATGGAGTGTAGATTGATGTTAAATAAATAATTTAAAACATTTTAGCATAAGGCTGCATAACAAAATGTGAAAAAAATGAAGGGGTCAGAATACTTTCTGAAAGCACTTTATGTGATTTTTGGAGATTCAAAATTTTGGCACCTATTCACTTGCATTGTATGGACCAAAACAGCTGAGAAATTCTTGTAAAAATCATCATTTGTGTTCTGCTGAAGAAAGAAAATCATGCACATCCAGGATGGCATAAGTGTGAGACAATGATGAGAGAATTTTCATTTTTGGGTGAATTATTCCTATAACAAAACTGCAAGACAGGAAGCATAAACCTATTATTTTCCCATGGCAAAGGCTATATTAATTATGTTGTATTCTATGTATGCAGTCTGAAATCAATGCGTGTTCATACCTTTGTTTCTGCTTCACTGTCAGAATCACTACCAGAAGTGGAAGACAGCACCTCTTTAGTTTTAGGCATGCTGATGAAGACAAGCACGAATCATTTAATCTAAAATATGATTCAACACTGCCCCCACATGGCAACTTATGGAACTTAATTATAGATCATTTTAAATAATAAACCTTAATTACCTAGAAACAGATGAGACATACACAAACATTTATAATATTATATAACATTCCATAGAAAAGGAAAGAACTTTATGATTTTATAGTAAGACATTTTTTTAAAGGGCTAGTACCATCAATTTATTTTTTTATGGATGACCTGATTACTATTGATTAATTAAAAATTGTTTATTTTTTTTTTCAAACTGACATAGACAATGCTATAATAGCCCTAATATCATCCCAACACCATATGCACCTGTAGTCCTCACAACACTACTTTGCTAATGAACATATTGGGGTGATTTTTACAAAATCTTTTAAAGGTGCACTCAGTAATTTTTGTGTTTATGTATTCTTAGACTTACACTGACACCTAGGGCCATGGATGCAGCATCATTCAAACACAATAGTTTTCAGTTACTGATGCCATTGTAGAAATTCACTAATCACAGTCAGCCATGATTAATTTGATCCATGAGTGAAAGTGTACAATAACAGGGTGGATAATTCGTTTAATGGTGTTCATATCATGTCAGAATTTCCGTAATTACAAATTTCCGACTTGTAAAGTGCTCACATCTTTGTAGAACTCGGAATTACAAGATGTAAACTCATTATTCTATAAAAGCTCCGATGTGACAGTCGTGACACCATGTAAAAAGAACCAATTTGGCAGTGGACTCAACAGTTGAAGGTAGTGAATCCATATTTCTTTTTGATATGCCATTTTATTGTGTCACTGATGCCTGGAGCATTTAAAAAATAACATTTTTCAAGAATACATAGAGCTGTTCAGGTTGTAGTCCAAAAACTCAGAAGAGAATTCACCAGGGGTTCCCTCTGGATTTTCCTGTGGGTTTTTTTATAATGGGGGTTTTTCAACTTATGAGTAAAATAAGGTCTGTGGCAAACATTACTTGACTATACATGGACATTTTGTTCGACATCATAAATTATACACTTCCATACTTCAAACGTGATTATTGGAGCAGTATTGAATTACATCATTTTTTTTTTTTAAACACACGGCAGCTGCAAAATTCACGTTTGAGTTATGAAAGTGTGTAATTTATATTGTAGAACAAAACGTCCACGTATCGTCAAGAAATTTTACCACAGACATTATTTTACTCATAAGTTGAAAAACCCCCATTAAAAAAACCCACAGGAAAATCCAGAGGGAACCCATGGCGAGTTTAGACTTCCACATTCGCCTAAAAATTGACGTCACGGCTGAACAGCTCTATAGAGGTGAATGGATGAATTCATGCAGTGATAAACATTTTGCTGTTATCAACAAAAAAGCCGTTTTGGCATTGAAACGAATAACTTACAAGGTCTGAGGATGTGAATAGCTCCGATTATTCATTTCGACATGACCTGAACCATAAGCAAGTATTATTTGGCTGGTCATGTGATTCTAACATGGCAGCTCCCATGAGGGGACCCTCTCTTTGTAGAATAAAACAGCTTTTATAAGGTTATCGAAATGACTGGAGTGTTCATCTCATGTGAGTGGTCATAATTTTATACAAGTTTCAAAATTATTATTCATTTCTTTGAGTAAACAAATTTTAATGAGAGTCAAATTACTGATTTGAAATTTAAGTATGACCAGGACATTTTCTTGATAGGTTTTATGGGAATCAAATGTGCAGTGGGTTCAGTTTAATAACTGAATTGTACGCAAATTAAAAATATCTTTACAAGACCAATTAGTTCTCAGAAAAAAAAAGAAAAAACGAAATGAGATCTGATGAACCTTTTAAACATGCAAATCTGCTCCAACAAGCACCGTGCATACTCAGGAACACATATCATACTTTTAAATCTACATTAATTTAGCATTGATTGTAGAGGGCCGACAGAAACAGCACATTTTCTTCCTCTGATCGCACATCATCGCAGAACACAAAAGGCTTGTCAGTTTGGTCGAAAATATATTGATCAAGCAAGAGACAGAATTTAGGCTTCCCGATCAATAATATCTTCGCTTCAGCGATTTGCCTTTTAATCTCGGAATGGAAGGCATTAAAATGCCTTAACTGGTTTGTTCAGCCAACGCTAACTCCTTTAAATCAACACCGGTGAGTATAGGCGGGGGCCTCTGCACCCCAAAACTAACATGGAAAGCAAGGCCCAAAATGAGATATCACTATTAAACGCATTTATTAATATTGACGTTAATATGAAACCTTTAGATTTGCGTGGATTTAAAAAATGCGAAACGGACAGTTTGGAACTCGCTTGAAGATGAATTGAATAGGACTTACGTTAAAAGTGATGTAGTAGGTTATACGTTTTCTCAACCACAGTCACGCTCAGCGGCGGGAAGTCTAGAATTGAGAACCAACCATATGGCTAATCATTTCTCAGAGGGCATTGTGGGAAATGTAGTTTACTCTTCTAAGCACGATTAAGTGACTGCACGGGATGAATCTGTCGTGAACCACTATAGCAACAACCGCAATGTCGGATATAAATCACATATAAGTAATTCTAATATAATAAGTAAACATCATAATAATTTAATCATGGTAATCAAATTTGGATCTATTCAGCATATTAAATTAAAGTTTGTTTCAGTGTCGGCATGAACTTTCAAGTGAAGCGTTGAACGGTCACATTGTCAGTCCTCTGTCACTTCTGATTCGAAATCACACGCCAAACCTTTGTTGTTGTTTGTTGTTGTTTGTTTTAAAGGAATGCTCCGGATTCAATACAAGTTAAGCTCAGTCGACAGCATTTGTGGCATAATATTATCACAAAAATTTATTTCGACCTGTTCCTTCTTTTCTTTAAAAATAAATAAATAAATAAAATGTATAAATCTGTGTTACAGTGAGACACTTACAATGGAAGTGAATGGGGGCTAATTTTTGAACGTTAAAATACTCACTGTATCAAAAGTATAGCCACAAGACATGAAGATCATGCGTGTAAACTTAATTTTAGTGTCATAAAATCACTTAATAACCTTTTCTGTGTAAAGTTATAGACAATTTTACACTTCTTTACCACGACAATGTAATGTCAACAAACCCTAAAACGCTCAAACGACAATGTGACAATTTAAACAGCTCGAATAATACATGAGTTTTAACAGAATTAATGTGAGTGCTTTTATAAAATTATAAGCTTCACACTTCTTTGTTTAAACCCTCCAAAAACATTTACTTTAATTTCCTCCATTCACTTCCATTGTAAGTGCCTCAGTGTAACCTAAGATTCTGTGTTAATCAGCATTGCGACAAATGCTGTCGTTTGAGCTTAACTTCTACTGAACCAGGAATATTCCTTTAAGGTTCAACAACTCAACGACCTTGAGAATGGATTGATGAAAAACTACACTTTCCATCTCTCGGAAGCCCCAGTGCGCATGTGCCATCAGAGGTACATCCTGGTCCGACCTTCTCATATAAAAAGGCAGGATTACGATTCAGAGTTCGTAAGAGAACAGGAAACCAATGATTCCCATATGTCCAGTAGTCTCCTTCACCTACGGTGAGTAAAATAGCGATTTTAAAAGAATATTGAAGCATCCTAAGCTGTTTAAACCAGAAAAGATTTAATTGGGATGTGCGGGGGATCATTACGGCTTATTTCGCTGTTGTCCACTGCGTATTTTCTTTCTCTGCATGATACGGGCTCTTCATCATGGTTGCCATTGCACACAGCCGCTAACCCTCTGTGACTCTGTCCTTTTCCAGTGCCCAGCCGGCTAGGTGAAGATGCCAAAATGGCCACCGGCAACTATTTTGGATTTACCCATGGTGCTGCGGCGCAGTACAGGTAAGGGCCCTGATGTATATCGGGAATTGCGGTGATGGTGGTGTTACAGTAATGGTGCGTTTTGGCCTTTGTTTTAGGGTCCGGGTGGGGGTAGGGGAGAGAAGCGATTGGCCGTGCTTTAAACCCTATGACGAACGTCTGGAAAAGAAATAACGCATTATTACATGTTATTTTACATATGTGATTTATTGTGTGTGTGTGTGTGTGTATATATATATATATATATATATAAATAAATAATTTGGAAGGAAAAAAACAAAACAGAAATTAGCCTATTTGTATTTAAAAAAAAAAATAAAAAAAATATATATATATATATATATATATATATATATATATATATATATATATATATATATATATATATATTTTTTTTTTTTTTTTTTGCAATAAGCGATGTATTTGAAAACCTAAATCCGTTGTCGTTACCAAAAGCAGGTGCGTATTTTAAACCAATACTCACTGCTTAAAATAAACGGGTTTTAATTAATTTCTTTACATTGGTCATACATTTGACCTTTTTGTTTAAACCGTATGGCCTAGGTTGTTGAGACTCTTGTTTACGTCAACACCACATGGTTTTGCCTCATGAACAGACACGACTCTTAATTTTTGTTTGGTTTATTATCCCTTCTCAGCGACACAAGACCTTTTTTTAAGTATTAACACGGTCGTGAACTCAAATGAGTATTCGTGTGTTTGGTTGATGTGTATTTGTCCAGAATAGCTCAAGTGAGCGGCGCTTGCAGACTGCAGCTGTCATCTCTCCTACAGTTCTGCACCACTGCAGCTCTGCGCATGACTGTCCAGCTCAACGCTCATTTTATTTTTATATACAGCAGTAAAGGCACATTTTTCTGCCATTAACGCATTATATAAGTCGATTTAGATTTTTTTTTTTTTTTTTTTCCTTTCATCTTAAAAATTACTAACTTAAAACAATGGCAGGTAATTTGACACGGTGTGCGTGTTGGGAAGGGCGATGTCTTCACGGACGCCCCAAGGACTCCTTGAATGTCACCACTGATCCGCGTTTTAAATGTTTTATTTAGCCTAGATTGTTTTTATTAAGTAAATAATCCTAATGTTTAAATGAGTTGTTTTGCCATTGTGTGCCAAAGGACTTTGGCCATTGTCAAAGAAAACGGGGATTGTTTCTCCTTCAGATCTCCCAACAGTTTCGGAGAAATTTCTCATCAGCTAAGTGTTTGCTATTCCTGACAGGTTCAAGGCATGATTGATTGCTTTCATATACAGTAGCCAAAGAGGAAAAGATTTTTACTTTTATACAGAGGTGGAAAGGAGCTGTTGGTATCATTTGAGAGCTTAGAATCTGACCTTTTCAGAGAACCCCATGACTTTTGCATTTAATTACATAAAATAACAAAAATAAGGCCTGAAAACATCTGTCGCAAATTGGCCCCACCTAGAGGTTATGTTGCAGAAATTTAAAATGAATATAAAAGTCCTTCACATAGCACTTAAATAGCCAAGTCATTTATCAAATGAAAGCTCTCATTCTCAAGAAGGTGACTGCACAGGTTATTTTGTTGTCATAATACCACAGTTTGAATTATTTTCAAAAATATCACAAAGTGAAATTTTATTTTGGGAAGGCATAAAATGCAAAAGTCCCTTTTCTGTGCTGACCACTGAGCTATAAGCCTCAAATAGCCTCAAACTTTATATAAAATCTTACCGTGGGTTGTTAGCTTTAAAATGAGTTAAAGAAATTACTTGTTTACTTGTTTGTAAGCTTGCTCCAATAGTGGGGCATGTTGTCAAGGTGAATAATCCAGTGTTGTAATTTATAATTTTTTATTTTTTTCTCTTTATTTTTATTTTTTTAGAACAATATGAAGTCTGGTAGAAAAAGTATGAGAAACTAATCATCAGCAAAATAGGTTTCCATCTATAGAAGATGAAATGTTACACATCATTGTAAAGCTGGGATTCTTTGATTTCCAATGACGCATATATTGGGCTTCTAGACTCCTCAGAAGTCAAGATATTGAACAAAACATTGTGGAAGCTTTCAGCACTTAAAAAAAAGACTTGTTGTCTATGGGTGAGGGCTAAAATGTGTTAGAACACCACCTACATTTCAGTTCAGTATAATGTAATAGAGGATTTTTTTTTTTTTTTCTAGTACTTGCTATCATCCAGTGGAATAAAATGAGACTTTTTGCTTGAAGATAGAGGACACAGGACTGAAATGGCATGCTTTTAAACTTTAGACAAAAAAAAAGAATTTTTCAACAAAAAAATTGTTCATCATAAAATTGTTAACCTATAATGTTATTTATTAATTATTGCAATAATTTCTTAAAATATAGGGTGTTATCTGTAAAATGAGACTATATTTTTATGAAATTAGTCCAATGGATGTGTGAACATGGAGCTTTTATATGTTAGTGTGAAAAATTTTAGGCAGCAGCCCAAAAATCCTGCAGAGTATAAGAAATTAATGGATATTAGTTGTTTCTTAAAGGGTTAGTTCACCCAAAAATGTATGTCATTTACTCACCTTCATGTCATCTAAGATGTGTGACTTTCTTCTGCAGAACACAAATGAAGATTTTTAGAATAATATCTCCACTCTGTAGGTCCATACAATGCAAGTGAATGGTGATCAGGCCTTTTGAAGCTCCAAAAAGCAGATAAAGTTAGCATAAGCATAATTCATGACTCCAGTGGTTTAATCAATGTCTTCTGAAGCGATTTAGTTGGTTTTGAGTGCAAACAGACCAAAATAAACTTCTTTTTCACTGCAGATCTTAACAGCAGTCTCCTTGGCGATTACACTTCCTATAGCGACATCTAGTGCTCTGCACATGCATCAAGCACTAGGAAGTGTAATTGAGCTTGAAATCATGATGGTGCCTAGAGACTGCAATGCAAAGGTGTACCGTGAAAAAGGAGCTATATTTTGGTCTGATTTTACCCAAAATCAACTGGATCGCTTGAAGACATTGATTAAACCACTGGAGGCATGTGGATTATGTTTATGCTGACTTTATCTGCTTTTTGGAGCTTCAAAGGCCTGATCACCATTCACTTGCACTGTATGGACCTGCAGAGCTGAGAGATTCTTTTGAAAATCTTCATTTGTGTTCAGCAGAAGAAAAGTCATACATCTGGGATGGCATGAGGGTGAGTAAATGATGAGAATTTTCATTTATGGGTGAACTATCCCTTTAATGTGCACCTTTTTATTGGATCTATTATATAGTTAATATTATCCATTCTTTATCATGTTTTAAGTTAAAACTCAAAATACTTGCAGTGCTTTTAGACCAAGAGAGAATTTAAGAAGTTTTTTTTTTTTTTCTATTTGGATGCTGTTTTGTCTGCCTCTTATCCAGAGAATGCAGAGCAAAACAGTTTAATCCTCTGATTTGATTTTCCTTCCCCCACATGCATCTTCCCTGTTTCTCACTGTTACACACACACACACACACACACACACACACACACTAATGGATTTGGTGCATTAAGACAAGCTATGAGTAAAGGCTCTTATGAATTTATTTCCAAGATAATCTGTCCCAGCATGAGTAAGATGTCTCAATTGCATTGAAGCCCACCAATATGCAGTGTATCATCTTTACAATTCCCATCTCTTTCAATTTAGTCAAATTACTCCAGCAAGAAACCTTTTTTTTTTTTTTTTTCTAAAATGTGACCGTATAGAATTGCAAATATGTCCAATATCAGGTGAGGTGTGTGTTTTTTTTTTTTTTTCATAGATTGCTAACCTGACAGACTAAAAGCAAAGAGATCTTTCAGTGTTTGTATCTTAAACCCCTCATTCTCTTCTCTGCAGTCAGCAGCCGGGCGCTGGGGTAGCCTACACCCATCCCACTACTGTGGCCAGCTATACTGTGCATCAAGCCCCTGTGGCAGCGCACACAGTGGCAGCAGCCTACGCCCCAACAGCCGCCACGGTTGCCGTTGCCAGGCCAGCACCAGTTGCCGTGGCAGCTGCGGCCACTGCCGCCGCTTACGGGGGTTACCAGCCAGCCCATGCTGCTACGGATTATGGATATGCACAGAGACAGCCGGAGGTTCCCCCACCTCCACCTCCTGTTACCTCGCAAAACTACCAGGTAAAAGAGTCAATGTCCATTGTAGACCTGTTCGGACCTTCAGTTTAATTTTGCCAATAGTAATGCATGTTTACTTTGCCTTGGCTAGTTCTTATATCTTGCTGTGCTTTTGAAATGCCTTTTTTAAAAAAAGACCTAACCCTTGTCCAATTTAAGAAAAGATTATTCTGTTTACTGTTGCAGGACACGTATTCATATGTGCGGTCCACAGCTCCAGCTGTAGCATATGACAGTAAACAATACTACCAGCAGCCTGCAGCTTCACCAGCCGTGGCTGCTGCAGCAGCCCAGCCACAACCCACTGTGGCTGAATCTTACTATCAGACAGGTATGCTTTGCATGCAGACTTTTTCTTCCCATCTGAAATGTAGTATTTCAAGTCATTAGGCTTCATTAAATATCAGCTGTAGAGGTCGACCGATATGGGGTTTTTAATTGTCCATATCCACAAAGCAGGGTGGCCAATATAATGCTGATATCAAACAATTTAATATAATAGTAATTGACATACATAAATTGGCAAAAAAAAAATTAGCATTATATTTACTAAAACTTTTACACAACTTTAACTTTAAAATAAATAAAAGATTTTGTGTTGTAGATGGTAGATAGCAGTTTCTGTTTAGTCATCCCATTGAAGTAATTGTTTACACAAAGCAATTTTCAATACATTAGGAAGAAGGAACTAGCAACTGTGCACACAGTAGTTGGACTGTATGTGCACATGAGCAATTGCCTTTTCTCACAAAAGACAGAGTCAAACTAATTGTACACTGGGGTGGTTCTAGGATAGGTGAATATCTGGGGCTTAGCCCAGACTTCTATTGATCTAAAGGGGCCATGCTTTGATGAAATATCAGAATATAATACAATTTATAATAAAAGTTTAAGTGTTACATCTGCGAGATGTCAGCTATGTAGTAAATCTTTAAATATATATTATATATAACAAACTAAAAGGTCCCACTAACTTTTGTCTCTGCTTCAGATAAACTCAAATATCTAAAATGATGTGCATTTGTACTTTAAAAATGTGATTTAAAAAAAAAAGGAAAAAAACACTGTATGGCCCCTTTCAGCTTTCCATAGTTTAAAGCACATCGTGTACAATTGTCAGTTTTATAACATTGATTCATAGGGTTCTTTTATATTCGTTAAAAAATATAGCAGACTGTAAATAAGCTAATAGTGCTTTTGAGGAAAAAATAGTGCTAGATTTACCAAAGTTTGTGGTAATGTGTCTTAATTAAAGAGTTTTGCAAAAAATGCAAATGTCATGGCTCGTGACATAAAAGTTTGAAAAATCCTCTTGCACATCTGTATACATTACTGTTTTCAGGGTTATATATATCTCAATATTTGATAGTGTAATTGGTTGGACCAACTCGACAGTTTCCAATATCTCACCAAAACAGGAATGCATAGATAGATGGTGTTTTTTTTTTTTTTTTTTTTTTTTTCTAAACTTGCATCACATCATTCAAGATAGCCAGCTCATATTCATTGAGAATATTGTCATTTTCTATAATGAACACACTTAAAAACTGCTTCAAGAACCATTCATACATTGTTTAATTCTACATTTATTAACGAAAATTGAAGAACATGAATAAAAAAAATTTGCAATTTCTGTAAATTAGTTAAATGAAACACAACAAAAACCTGTTGTAATAATAAATATCTTGGTCATTATTTAGTGAAGGGAATTTACTCCAGATGATGTTTCTCTGTATGTCATTAACTCGTGACACTAGTCTTTTGAATTTGTTCAAAAGAAAAAAATCTCAAGAGGCTAATCTAGAAAAAGATATGAAAAATATATAAGCTATACCATAAAATCTACAAAAAAAAAAAAAATATTAGCCTAAAAATAATGTTTTAATTAGGTCCTGATGTCATTGTCATTAGTCACTTTTACTCCTAATTCATCCAGCCCCTTTCTCTTCTTAAATGAACGACATACCTCCTTTCCTTCAGTCGGTCAACAGACGCTGATCCTTGCTCGTTCACTAATCGAATAGGGTAACGGCATATTCGTTCAGTAGGTCAAACCAATGTTATGCTGCTCCATAGCCCTCACTACGATGCAATTGGCTCGCGCTATAGTCAGTCTTTACATGAGGGAAAAGCCGCCAAAGCAGTCTCACTGCAAACTAGTGCAGTGCTGCAGCTGTCGCTGTTTAAAAGATTTGCGTGCTGATTGCAGAGATATCCACATTTGCAGATGATATATGATAGAAGTTTTATTGATGATTTCCTTTTCTAATTGCACTGCCTGGCCAAAAAAAAAAAAATTGCCATTTGGATTTAAATAAGCAGATACTTGAGCCTATGATTGGATCTATATTGCAGTGATTAACACGTTTCAGCTGGCAACAAATTTTTTATTTTTTTTTTAACCCTAACTGATGCAGTGTGTAGTTTCTCATTTCTTAGGCAACTATGTTGGAAGATGTATCCACAACTAAGGAGATTGCTGAAATCAATGGAATTGGGTTAAGAACTGTCCAACGCATTATTAAAATCTGGAAGGATAGTGGTGACCCGTCAGCTTCGCAGAAGAAATGTGGTCTGAAAAAAATCTTGAATGACTGTGATTGGAGATCGCTAAAACGCTTGAAGGCACATTGTAAAAAATCAACAGTAGAACTCACGGCTATGTTTAATAGTGAAATTAAGAGCATTTCCACGCGCACAGTGCGACGAGAACTTACAGGATTGGGACTAAACAGCTGTGTGGCCACAAGAAAGTCACTTGTTAGTAAGGCTAATCGGAAAAAATGACTAAGGAGCATAAAGATTGTACTGTGGAGCAATGGAAAATTCATGTGGTCTGAGTCCAGATTAACCCTATTCCAAAGAGATGGGCGCATCAGGGTAAGAAGGGAAGTGCATGAAGCAATGCACCCGTCATGCATAGTGCGCCCTGTACAAGCCTCTGGAGGCAGTGTTATGATCTGAGGTTGCTTTAATTTGTCAGATCTAGGTTCAGCATCATTATGCGGCAATAAAATGAAGTCAGCAGACTACATGAATGTACTGAATGACCAAGTTATCCTATCAATGGATTTTTCTGTATAAATCGTTCATGAATCTATTTTTGTGTCAATTGTCGCATTCAAATCAATATAATGTTAAAAGGGTTTTACAGATGATTTGTACAGAAACACATTCTGCTCATATTTCATAAATAAGACCCAGTGATTTTAATGGTTCAGTTTTTACATTTGTGCTCCCGTTTTTCATCAAATGACTATTACTGTATGTTGCCATATGGAAATATTGGGCCTTTCACACTAAAGCATGATAGTGACCTTGTTTTTATTTTGTCTGAGGGCACAACATGAAATAATCCTCTTCAGATGTTAATAGATAAGCTCTCGATCTTTAATCTAAAATGTCCTTTAATGCGGTAAACTTGCACTTTGTCTCCTCTCTAGCTCCTAAAACTGGATACACCCAAGGTGCCACTGCGTATACACAGACCCAGCAAACACGTCAGGTTACAGCTATAAAGCCAGCCACCCCCAGCCCTGCCACTTCAACCTTCTCCATTTACCCAGTGTCCTCTGCTGTGCAGCCGGGTGCAGCTGCAGCTGCCTCTGTAGTACCATCTTACTCTCAGAGTCCCACCTACTGCACCAATGCTGTCACTTACTCTGGTAAGAATATCACGGTTCTGTTTTGAATTCACAAACCCATGTGTGCGTTCATGCGCGCATGCTTTTTTATTCTTTTTTTTTTTTTTTTTTTTTTGTGGAATAGACTCAAGTTTCTCTAGTGAAATGCAAGTTGAGGGAAAAATTATGCTCTCGTGAGCTAAAATTTAAGAGCAGACCTATTCTGACTCGTACAAAGTAAACTCTTAAGATTTTTCACTCTGGTTCTAGCACCAATGATTTGAGTTGTAGTATCATGATCAAGCTACTTTACCCTGTGCAGTCGTGTAGAGACTTTGTGACAGCAGGACACATCACAAAGTACTTCATACAGAAGCTAAAATGGACAACATATAACTAAATATCAACACAATGCAATTTCAAGAATCATTCATTAGGAAATAAAGTTTCTTCTAGAGACAAGACTCTTGAAATCTTTGTTTACATAACATTTACATTTATTCAGTTTTTGGAGCAGTCAGGATATACATTTTATCAGTATGTTTGTTCCCTGTGAATTAAAACAATGACATTTGTGGTTCTAGCACTGTGCTCTACCAGTTGTGCCAAGTAAACTAACTAGGTTTACAGATTTGCAGTTCAAAACTGCAGTGCTATCCCTTCAATCTCATCAACCTCCATCTGCCTTGTAGTCAATAATGGCTCTGCTTTTTATTTTCAGGAACATCATACTCTGGATATGAAGCTGCTGTGTATTCGGCTGCCTCCTCCTACTATCAGCAGCAGCAGCAGCAACAGCAGCAGAAACAGGCAGCCGTTGCTGCAGCAGCCACTGCTGCATGGACTGGCAGCACTTTTACGAAGAAAGCTCCCTTCCAGAACAAAACATTTAAACCCAAACAGCCCCCTAAACCACCGCAGATACACTATTGTGATGTCTGCAAGATCAGTTGTGCTGGACCCCAGGTATCTTTGCTAGTGTTCTTTGCTGTCAGCTACCTTTGTCTCTGTCACTGAAATAATGATCGGCCATTTCTTTTGGGGTTAGAGGGGGGACTTTGAAGAGTTAAGCTTGTGTGTCATGCAAAATTGGGTGTTCAGACTAGCAATGTGCAAAACCACATACTGTATTTTCAAAACTGACTAGTCAGTGGGTTGCCTCTACAGAAAGCCCTGTATAATTAGACTTGTGTCAGGTTCAAGGTTTAAGCAATCTGTTGTCTGTCAGACACCCCACCATAAAGAATCAGAAACATACTGTCCTTCAATCTGTCTACAACACCTCAAAAATAAACCTGTGGAACCAGGAACATTGCTTACAGCAGGTGATTTTTAAAGTCCGATAATGGCTAAAATTGAAATTTATTGTTGAATGCTGAAGATTTTGTACACCAGCAATGCGGTAAGTAAAAAGAATGAATTGAAAATCAACTTCTCGAAGTTTACCATGCTAATAGTAACTACAGTGCATCCGGAAAGTATTCACAGCGCTTCACTTTTTCCACATTGTGTTATGTTATAGCCTTATTCCAAAATTGATTAAATTCATTATTTTCCTCAATTCTACAAACAATACCCCATAATGACAATGTGAAAGAAGTTTGTTTGAAATCTTTGCACATTTATTAAAAATAATAAAAAAATAAAATAAAAAAAATCACATGTACATAAGTATTCACAGCCTTTGCTCAATACTTTGTTGAAGCACCTTTGGCACAATTACAGCCTCAAGTCTTTTTGAGTATGATGCTACAAGCTTGGCACACCTATTTTTGGGCAGTTTCTCCCCTTCTTTGCAGGACCTCTCAAGCTCCATCAGGTTGGATGGGGAGCGTCGGTGCACAGCCATTTTCAGATCTCTCCAGAGATGTTCAATTGGGTTCAAGTCTGGGCTCTGGCTGGGCCACTCAAGGACATTCACAGAGTTGTCCCGGAGCCACTCCTTTGTTATCTTGGCTGTGTGCTTAGGGTCATTGTCCTGTTGGAAGATGAACCGTCGCCCCAGTCTGAGGTCCAGAGCACTCTGGAGCAGGTTTTCATCAAGGATGCCTCTGTACATTGCTGCATTCATCTTTCCCTTGATCTTGACTAGTCTCTCAGTTCCTGCCGCTGAAAAACATCCCCACAGCATGATGCTGCCACCACTATGCTTCACTGTAGGGATGATGAATGGTGCCTGGTTTCCTCCAGACATGACGCTTGCCATTCAGGCCAAAGAGTTCAATCTTTGTTTCTCGTGGTTTGAGAGTCCTTCAGGTGCCTTTTGGCAAACTCCAGGCGGGCTGTCATGTGCCTTTTACTGAGGAGTGGCTTCCATCTGGCCACTCTACCATACAGGCCTGATTGGTGGAGTGCTGCAGAGATGGTTGTTCTTCTGGAAGGTTCTCCTCTCTCCACAGAGAAACATTGGAGCTCTGTCAGAGTGACCATCGGGTTCTTGGTCACCTCCCTGACTAAGGCCCTTCTACCCCGATCGCTCCGTTTGGCCGGGCGGCCAGCTCTAGGAAGAGTCCTGGTGGTTCCAAATTTCTTCCATTTACGGATGATGGAGGTCACTGTGCTCATTGGGACCTTCAGTGCTGCAGAAATTTTTCTGTACCCTTCCCCAGATCTGTGCCTCAATACAATCCTGTCTCAGAGGTCTACAGACAATTCCTTGGACTTCATGGCTTGGTTTGTGCTCTGACATGCACTTTGAACTGTGGGACCTTATATAGACAGGTGTGTGCCTTACCAAATCATGTCCAATCAACTGAATTTACCACAGGTGGACTCCAGTCAAGTTGTAGAAACATCTCAAGGATGATCAGTGGAAACAGGATGCACCTGAGCTCAATTTTGAGTGTCATGGCAAAGGCTGTGAATACTTATATACATGTGTTTTTTGAGCTTTTTAATAAATTTGCAAAGATTTCAAACAAACTTCTTTCACGTTGTCATTATGGGGTATAGTTTGTAGAATTTTGAGGAAAATAATGAATTTAATCCATTTTGGAATAAGGCTGTAACATAACAAAATGTGGAAAAAGTGAAGCGCTGTGAATACTTTCCGGATGCACTGTACACGCAAAAGCAAAGCACTAGGGTTGCTACGGTGTATGGTGTTACCGATTTTTACTCTGTACAAGGGACAATATATATTATAAGTGAAATGTTATACCGGGTAAAAGGGGGAAACATTATGAATGGACCTTCTAATATAACGAATAGAATAGCCTTAAATAAAGAATAGTTGCCTAATGAAGAGTTTGCGACCCATGATAAATTAACCTAAATAACGCATTGAAAGCCAGATGTTCTTTACCAATATATCAAATTACACAGGCAGCAAAGTATGCGCACTTACAGAAGATGTTTAATTGCATGTAGCGAATATAATGTGCATGGTGAGTAACTGTATGAAGTCTCTGATTCAGAATGACACAAATGCTGTTAGACGCACAGACGCGCTTGAAGAAACCCACTTTATTATATTTAAGAACAGATGACAGAAAAGCAGTCTATGTGCATGTCTGACGCATTGTTTGTTCGGAGGCGTGCAGTCTCTTGGAACACACGTAAGGGTTCTCACTTTTTCTTTGTTTCAGTCTTCTGAAAACAATTTGCAAGAATATTCACCGATCCCTCAGCCGGGGGTTTGATGATGTAATTGAATATTGTGATTATTTTTTTTATATGAACATTTCTAGCATAATCGCCCAGCCCTAGGAGGGAACAAAAATTTATTCACACACATTCAAAGTCATTACCCTTCCGAAGCAGCTAAACTGGGTCCTGGGATGAAAGGTAATAAAACGGCAACATTGAACCTGCAACAACCCACAATAAGTGATGTATTTGCCCGGACAACGAAATACCCGACCGGTAGCCCATGAAAGAATGCACGGATGAAGTAGATTCATTGCCAAAGAGATGTTGCCCTTCATAACTGTTGAAAAGCCATCTTTCAAAAAGTTGAACACATTTTAATTGCATTTCTTTTTTTTTTTTTGTTTCATTTCAATTATTTAAAATAAATAATAATAAATTAAGTTCAAAGTTTTGAAATCAAGCTGCCTTGCATTACTGTGTAGGCTATTGCTTAATGAAAATTAACCCATAGAGCCACTTGGCGTCCAACCATCGGTAATACTGGTGTTAGTCGGTTTGAATGTGAACACCACACTGGTGTGAATTGATTATCATGGCAAGTCTACAAAGCACGCTGTTAGCATGTTTAAACTTTGTGAAGTTGCGTCACAATTAATCCCTTTAGAAGCACCACAGCTAAAAATATTAAACTCTATAGTTTGTTGTTGGATGACTAGTGTAACATCCTGTCCCATTTGTAGGATGCCTACCTTTTATTTGTCTTCATGTTTTACATCCGTTGTATTTGGTAACCCTCAGTCATTCAGATGTTCCCGAACAGACGATTTAAGTTGCTTATGACTCTGGTAAATTGAATTGCTCTGTATTTTGGAGTTCGAGCGTAGCCCCAGTTTTACGAGGACAAAGTTTGTTCAGTCCGATACCTGGCCAAGCACCACGTGGACACCGTCTGTTAGCATACTTGTACTGTATATACTTAAATTTATATTTGTAGTATATATTATATAGTACAGAAAAAACAATAGATTCTAAATTCTTAGTTAAATTAACAGTGATGCATTTAATCATGGTTAATAGTGAAACCGTTTAATCGCGGCACCCTAAATTTTTATTTAACACACTAACCCTAATTTAAGTTTTACACAAGGACATGAATAGCATTTCTTAGAAATGGTTAACATTTTGTACACTCGCATGAGATTAAGACTTCAGTCATATCAGAAACCCAATAAAAACTGTTTAGTTTTACATGGAGCAGGTCTCCCCCTCATGGGTGCTGCCATGTTGATGGCACATGACACTGTGTCTAAGGTTACTACCACTAATAATGATCATAATAGCGCTTTCAGCCAATGCTCAACCTTAAAAGTTCATGTAAACAAAACAAGCAAACCAAACAACACACACTTCCTACAAACAACAACGGAGTCCAAGTCGACAGTATAGTCCAGAGTGATGGTTTGGTATTGATGAACAGGAGTGTGATCCACCAGACAGTCAGAACAGATTGAGTGCAAGTAGAAAGATGAAATGTCCCTGCTGGAGTGATGAAACAAACCACTACTACCTGCGGCTCTCACGCCGTGGATCACAGATAAATGCGCAAAATCAAACGCCGAGCGTGAGCACATGGCGGTGTTCAGCTGGGTAGAGAGCTCGCGAGTCACAGCTTCCTGGTCATAGTCCAGCACCCAACAATGCCCGACAATTCGTTTGGATTAAACCCAAGAATGTCTATAATAAGGATTTGTGTATCATAAGACAGATAAAAACACAGACTAAAAGGAACAAAACAGAAGATAAACGCATTTGGTGTAAAGTGGCAGCACTTGGTTAAACTTCCAGTATCCTGGATGACAGGTGTCAGTATAGTCTTAAAACTACTGGGACTAATGCGACAAGTAAGAGCCAGCTGAAATGTTACTGAGTGCACCTTTAATGTACCGCAACTAAAAATCCCCTCCCAAAAGCTAGTGAACCTCGCTTGTCATCCCAAAAACCATCTTATCATTTAATTGACCAAAATACACAAGAGACACATTTCATTGATACCCTCTGTAACATTCAAACATTAAATGTCCAGGTGAATTTACATGCCATATACATGTCTTATCTATTTTCACCTGTTTTCCAGACATATAAGGAGCACCTGGAGGGTCAGAAGCACAAAAAGAAGGAGGCCGCTTTGAAGGTGTCCCAGAGCAGCAGCAGCAGCAGCAGTGGAGGCGGAAGCTCCACCCGCGGCACTCAGAATCAGCTGCGCTGTGAGCTCTGTGACGTCTCCTGCACTGGGGCTGATGCCTACGCCGCACACATCAGAGGAGCCAAACACCAGAAGGTACATGACTCGCTCTGGGATCTTGCCACATAATCTGCTTTCAGCCTGTTATTTGCAGCCCAATTTTTTTAACTTGTATTATTTTGGAGGGTAAATGTGAGCCCTTTGTTTTAGAGAGTGCCTCTTAGGGACTCTATTTGTTCAAAGGAAAGTTGTTTGAAGGTGCATCACAGGCATGCTAGATGTAATTCAAAGCAAAGTTAAAATGCAATGTCCATAGCACTGAATTCTCAAAGTGAGCTGGCTCTTTGTCTTTATTAATATTTCCCAATATCTGTTTACATTTGATTTCTATAGGTTGTGAAATTGCATACCAAACTAGGAAAGCCGATCCCATCCACCGAGCCCAGTGTCGTCACCCAGGCCTCCGTCTCCAGCTTGGCATCTTCCAGTAAGACTGCCAGCTCCACCATCAACAGCTCCACAAGCAGCACCGGGTCCAGCTTGTCTGCTTCCTCTCTTTCCAATACCTCTTACCTGAAGTCTGCCAGCATGGGCAACAGCATGGCAGCTTCAGCCGCACAGGGCAAGAGCGCTGTGCCCAACAGTGTCACAGTCAACAGCAGCACTGTCAAGAAGATCAACACCCCCAAAATCAACTTTGTTGGTAGGCCTTGCTTTGCTTTGGAGCCTGTTTCATGTTGAACATTATGAAGAATTACTATGCCTTTTTGTAGTAAACCCAAAAAAGATGTTTAAATGAATGGTTAAATTAATTCTGTGGGGAAATGTTTTTTAACTAAAAGATTTTTAACTAAGTTAGACCAGAATCAGTTTTATCAAAATAATTTTAAAAATCTTTATATAGGTTTTAAAAGTATAAATGATTGTTTTAACCTGTTTCACTATAAAAATACTCATGGAAGCTGGCCAAACTAACAACTGAATGGTTACATTTTTCTCAGATTTGTAATTCAGATTTGAGCAGAGGTATTCTTGAGTTGTACTATTACATGCATGATTTAATGCCTATATATGTTTTGAGAGTTGTCTCACTTGTCATTAATCATTTTTGCTCATACATGCACTCAATTCCCTGCTCATTTGACTTGCATGTTCTATCAGCTCTGAGGATTTTTGCAATCAATACTTAATTGATGCATGACCAAAACAGGTGGAAACAAGTTACAGATGACTGCTGCTAAAAATGAAGAATCGAAAGTTGAGGCAGCTAAACCGGCCCAGTCTGCTGTGCCTGCACCACCACCAGACTTAAAGAATGACACCCCTGAATCTCTGTCACCTCAGTCAGCACTCGCAGCCCTGCAGAGTGATGTTCAGCCTGTCGGACATGACTATGTTGAAGAGGTATCAGAAGGCAGTCAAACTCGTAGAAATACAACATTCCTACAGGGAAATAAAAGTTATTTAATTGATTGCACTGGGCTATACAGCTTAAATCTTTTATTTTTTTCAGGTGAGGAATGATGAAGGAAAGGTTATCAGGTTCCACTGCAAACTGTGTGAATGCAGTTTCAATGACCCGAATGCCAAGGAAATGCATTTGAAAGGAAGGAGACATCGACTGCAGTATAAGGTTAGTAGGTGATGTTCACTAATGTGTTTGGTACGCAGTACCAATATAACCTATGTAGTCTTCAGTGGCTTTTTTTTTTTTTTTTGAAAGCCTTCTGAGTCCTTTCATGATAAAATGCTGCTAAACTGAAAAGTCTTCTTGCTGCAGAGAATCCTTTTGTTGTAATATTACTTCAGTATAGCTGATTGTAGTTTCCACCTTCATAGAAAAAGGTGAACCCAGATCTTCAGGTTGAAGTTAAACCTAGCATCAGAGCCAGGAAGATCCAAGAGGAAAAGATGAGAAAGCAAATGCAGAAGGAAGAGTACTGGAGAAGACGTGAAGAAGAGGAGCGCTGGAGAATGGAGATGAGGTGTGAATTATTTTTTTTATTTTATTTTTTTTTCTCTCCAGTACACCCATTTCAATATTTTGCCTTTGAGTAAAAGGCTTTAATAATTTTTTATTTTTTTTTATTTCGTCAGGCGCTATGAGGAAGACATGTACTGGCGACGTATGGAGGAAGAGCAGCACCACTGGGATGATAGGCGTAGAATGCCCGATGGAGGTTATCCACAGGGTCCACCTGGACCTCCTGGTCTGCTTGGAGTGAGGCCTGGGATGCCCATTCCACAGCCACAAGGACCAGTGGTGAGTGCTGAGACCATTTCACAATGCTTAAAGGATTGAGTATTTCTGTAACTGCTGATATCGTGGGATTTTCATGCACAACGGTCTCGAGTTTACTCAGAATGGTGCTAAAAACAAACAAAAAAAACATCCAGTGAATTCTGGATGAAAACACTTGTTAATGAGAGAGGTAAACGGAGAATGGCTAGACTGGTTCGAGCTGACAAAAAGGCTACAGTTACTCAGCTTGCCACTCAGTGCAATTGTAGTGAGCAGAATGGCATCTCGGAATGCACAGATGTCGAAACCTTGAGGCGGATGGGCCACAACAGCAGAAGACCATATCGGGTTCCACTTCTGTCAGCCAAGAACAGAAAGCTGTGGCTGCAGTGGGCACAGGCTCACCAAAATTGGACCGTTGAAGACAGGAAAAATGTAGCCTGGTCTGATGGATTTCTATTTCTGCTGAGGCACACAGATGGTAGGGTCAGAATTTGGTGACAAAAGCATGAATCCATGGACCCAAACTGCCTTGTGGCAACAGTCCAGGCTGGTGGCAGTGGTGTAATGCTGGTGTGGGGAATGTGTTTTTGGCGCACTTTGGGCCCTTTTAATACCAATCAATCATTGCTTAAATGCCACAGCCTATGAGTATTGTTGCTGACCATGTGCTTCCCTTCATGGCCACAATTTAACTATTTTCTAATGACTACTTCCAGCATGATAATGCACCATGTCACAAAGCAAAAGTCATCTCAAACTGGTTTCATGAACATGGCAATGACTTCACTGTCCTTCAATGTTCTTCCCAGTCACTGGTTCTGAATCCAATAGAACATCTTTGTGATGTGGTAGAATGGGAGTTTTGCAGTATGAATATGCAGCTGACAAATCTGCAGAAATTGCGTGATGCAATCATGTCAACATTAACCAGATTCTCAAAGGAATGTTTCCAACATCTTGTAGAATCCATGCCACGACGAATTGAGGCCATTTTAAAAGCAAGGGGAGGCCCTAACCAGTATTAGTATAGTAGTCTCAGTGAGCGTATATTTACAGTATATCAACGATACCAATTTGGCAAGAACTGTTTTGTCTATACAACCTTTCTCAGAGACTGTGCCGTTATTTCAATGAGCTACCTTTTTGTGGCACAGAGGGCTGTTATTGATTTAAGCATCCAATAAAAATAAAAAAATACAGATTTGTCAATTTGCATGTCCGTCAAACTGCCCCTGTGTCTAAAATGTTTTTGTTTTGTTTTTTTTGTTTTTTGGGCCAAAATAACTTTCATTGTGGACTAGGCTTCATGCTAATGGTCAAAGGTCTTGCTCAATGAGACTAAACAAAGGATTGTTTTATTGTCCATCTGGTTTTCTGTGGTTTTGGATTTGGTATTAAAAATTGTCACATTTCACTGGTATTTGTGTAGAATACTGAAATATCGGTATTATTACAACTCTGGTTTGTTGTAACGCCTAGTTTTTGGTTGCAGCCTCCACGTCGCCCTGATTCCTCAGACGATCGCTATGTGATGACCAAACATACAGCTATTTACCCCTCAGAGGATGAACTGCAGGCCATTCAGAAGATCGTGTCAATTACTGAGCGAGCACTTAAGCTTGTCTCTGATATAATCACTGATCAAGAAAGCACAAAGGGCAAAGAAGAGGACAAAGAGAAGAAAGAGCCTCCCAAAGACAGGTGGGTGAAAAGATATCACTCCATCTCAAAGCAGCGAGAATGGAAAAAGAGCAAGCAAATGACCTTGACTTTGTTACAGGGTGCTGAAAGGAGTGATGCGGGTAGGTGTTCTTGCCAAGGGGCTGCTTCTGCGAGGAGACAAAAACGTCAACCTGGTCCTCCTTTGTTCTGAGAAGCCAACCAAGAATTTGCTCACCCTCATTGTGGAGCATCTCCCCAAACAGCTCACGGTACCAGCTATGTCAATGCTGTTCAGTGCTTTTCCAATCAACTGAAAAAATATTAGATACTCCCACAGATTTTCCTTAAGATCCTGTTCTGCTTTTGAAGGAAAGGTTCCAATGAAGGTTAGAGTAACTGCGCCATCTGTACTATTGTGGGCTGTTGAGTCAATTCCTTTTAGATCTTCTAAATGGTAAGGTTTGCCGTCACTCAGATCAGGTTATGACTTTGTTTTCTGTTGACGCATGTGTTTATTAGGTGGTAACACCAGAGAAATATGAGGTAAAAGGCTCCGTCCAAGAGGGTGCCATTATCCTTTCCTCCTGTGCTGAGCCTAAGATGCAGGTGACCATCACCCTCACCTCGCCTGTCATCCGAGAGGAGAGCACCCGGGATGGAGGTTGGAAAAGACATTGCTCCTATTAACCGACTACTTTTTCAGATTAATGTTACATGCTGATTTTGAGACCCTAAAGAGCCCATCTGTTGGCACTGTGGAGATGGTACTAGATAATAGTATTAATAATGATAATTTGTACATTTTGGAATTTGGTGTGGTTCGTTTTAAAAAATAGAATGAAAAGTGGTACAAATTAAACCTGGTATGTGCTTGAGCTAGCTTATCTATAAGAAAAGGAGGGAGTAAACTTCTACACTTTATTACAGTAAATTGCCTCTCTTTATGTATTCCACACATATATTTTGAAGTGATTCCATGAGACTAAGTCCTTTATTTGTACATGTCTGCCTGAACAGGATTGAAATCAGTTCAAGTGGTTTCAAGTTGGTGTAGTCCCTCTGTGTACTCTGCCTTGTGATAAAGCCGAGTTCAACACTACCAGGTTTTATTGCGACCCAACCGTCTCAGATGCCAGCAGTGTTGCTCAGGTCCTTCTCTTTGTAACACTTCTCCAGTGCTCTTGAAGCTCTCCCCAAAACAAGCATGATAAGTGTTTGCATTGTGTCTAGTCTAGTTAGTCCCGGGTAAGATTCTTTTTTTGTTTCCTGTGTTCAAGGGGATTTTGTTGTACACAACTAGTGGTCCACCGATATATCTCCGAGGCCGATAAATCGGACAATATTCTGACTCTTAATTATCTGCATCGGCCCATAAATTTTCCCGTTTGGCCGATTTTGTTTCTTGAGGGTGCCGAGAATTGGCTGCTTGCCTGTGAAGCGACTGAGACATGTAAACGACCAGTCACAGTTTTTGCCGTTACTACAATGATAGACCGGTGTGCAACACCGTGTCATTTAAACGGTCCACATATCAGAGCCACAGGAGACGCGTTTGAGCTCATAATGTTAAAGTGCTCACCTGTTTCATTCTTCCCCTCTTTCCTCAACAGTTCCCTGTAACTTTTAACTGTCTAATGATAAAAAGACAAATATCAATAAAAACTAAGATCATATACCGTCTGCAAATATGCGCATATCTCGTTTAAACAGATGTAATAAACCAACCTCACACAACTTCAGCATCCTGTGGAGAGCTCATTTATCTTCCTCTAAAGCACATTCTAACAGTCTCTCCTCAGCAGTTCCCTGTCACTTTTCTAATGATAAAAGGCAAATTTAAATATAACTTGTATTATATTCCATCTGCAAATATGCAGATATCTCGCTTAAACAGATGTGATTCACGAAAATCCAGTATTTTCTTCCTGTCAAGCGCTCATCTGATATCTTCCTCCTGAAGTGCATATTCTATCAGCCAGAATCAAAACGTCAGGATCAAAAGTTCCTCTGATTCACAAATCATGACATCAATCCAAGCAGGCGATCTACTGTCAGGAGATTGAGGCTCACGCTGGATCTGCACAAGCGTGTGAGTGCAACTAAAGTCTTTTTGGCAAGTCAGTCCACTGTTGGCCATGTTTGGAACGCTCTCGCGAGACTATTTCCAGTCATGAAAGTGCAGCTCCTATCTGCTTGAATGAAGAAAGACAAAAATCTCCAAAACAGTTGGTCAAGATTACGATCAAAGAACATATTTCAAATCAGCAGTAAATTCTGACAACAGTGGTTTCTTAAATTGTGCTTCGTTACCTCAAATTTTGCTAAAAACAAAACGCAGTTTTCCCAGCTTTTATTGCTAATGCGCATGCGCGTTCTCGAGTTGATTGACAGGTGATGTCTGTATCTAAAAGGAGGTTGGCTCTTTTACCTGTAAAGTGGGACTTCCTATCTACATCCGTTGGCTGCAGTTGAGCGTTCTAATTTGTCCCATTCATTTTAATAGAAGTGGCCCGTCTCTGCTATTTCCTTTTTTATATATATATATATATATATATATATATATATATATATATATATATATATATATATATATATATATATATATAAAATTTCTACTTGTGCAAATAAATTACTTTAAATTTGATGACTAAACAGAAATTTGAAGAAACTGCTATTTACCATTTTAAAATACAATATTTTAAGTTAGTTTTGAGTGAAATTGAGTATTGCTAAATAAGTAAATATTATATATTTTTTTTTTTTTAGCAATTTTATGTTTGTTATATACTATATTAAATTGTGTGATATCAGCATTGTATCGGCCACCCTGCTCTCTGGATATCGCCATCGGCCATTTAAAAAAAAAAAAAAAAAAAAAACCCTATCGGTCGACCACTACACAACCAGAAGATATTGCATTCTTTCCAAGGGGGTCATAGGGTTTCATTGAAAGTTTGGTCTGATGCATTTAAGTAAACAAAGCAGAAATTCCTGAATTACAAGTTTCAGGAGAAATGGTAGAGATGGGTTTGAGTTAGTAGTTGGAATGCCTGCCATGTCCCCACAGGAAACAAATCTTTTTTTTTTTTTTTTTTTTTTTTTTTTTTTGTCTGGTGGTGAGAAGTTTCACCATTTTGAGGTCCCCTGTTCCAAAATGAAAGTGCTCCCCTGAGTGAAGGATGTCTGTAAATATAAAAAAAAATTTTTTTGCATTAGAGCAATATGTTGCTTTTTAATGCATTTTTATTTATTTTTTTTACATCTGGAGAAACAAATTAAACAATCTAGACAAAAACCCAAGTTTCCCCAGGTAATAGAAAAATTGTATTAATAACCCTTTGTGTTTTTACCGTTCAACCAAAAATGAAAATTCTCTTATGATTGGCTGACTTTAATCCATCACAGATGTGTATGACTTTCCTTCAGCAGAACCAAAATGAAGATTTTTATAAGCACATTTCAGCTCATTTTGTCCATACAATGCAAGATAATGGGTGCCATGATTAGACTGCTGGCTATTTGACTGTCCAAAAGTCATATTTAGGCAGCATAAAAGTGATCCACACGACTCCAGTCAATCAAAGAATGTCTTCTGAAGCAAATCGATAGGTTCGTGTAAAAAAAAAAAATAAATAAAATAGATAATTAAAACATGACTTTAAAAAAATCACTTCCTGCCAGCAGTCTACGCTTCAGTGACATAAGTGCAATGGCGCATTCACGCGAGAAGTTGGAAGCATGTGCTTTGTATACAACAGAGGAACAAACGTCATCCGAGAGTTGGGTCATTTCAAACAGCAATAAAGTGCTGGGTGGAAGCAACGATTTAAAGTTAAAAATGTTTAAATTATTGATTTTGTTTCTTACACCAACCTCGGTTTGCTTCAGAAGACATTAATTGATCGACTGGAGTCATTTGGATTACATTTATGCTGCCTAAATTTGCCTTTTGGACTGTCAAATAGCCAGCAGTCTAATGGCACCCATTATTTTGCACTTTATGGACAAAAAGTGCTGAAATGTGCTTTTATAAAAATCTTCACTTCGGTTCTGCTGAAGAAGGAAAGTCATACACATGTGGGATGGCTTAAAGGTGAGTCAATCATGAGAATTTTCATTTTTGGGTGAACCATTCCTTTAAGAGTTTTAGTTGATATGAAGCTGCTGATGGTGAAATCTTAAATGCAGTGTCATAGGGCTGGGCGATTATGCAAGATATCGTAATATTTTTATTAAAAATATTGTAAACATATCCGGTTACATTGTCAACCCCTGGCAGAGGGATCGGTGAATATTCTGGTTTTATTGATTTTGCTTTAAATTCATTTATTTAAACAAATTAAATCCAAGATATTTCTAAATTCAAATTGAACTTCAAGTGAAATGAAAAGGCAATTAAAATAACGAAGTGGTCAAAAATCGTATGTAACCACCCTTTCATTTGCTGTCATGCAAGTATCCATCTACAACAGGTGGAAAATTACTAATAAATGAAGATGTTAAGACAATTATAAATGTACACAATAATAATAATAATTATTATTATTATAAGTGAAATATAAATTTTAGGTTCAAGGTGAACTTGTTTAGGTTGTATACACATGTATAGGCTATAAAGTGAACCTGCAAAGTTGCGTTTAAAAATGCATATTAAGATTAAAATGCATGGATGGCAAACTAAATTGAGCACCTCCTGAGATGGTCTGAGGTAATTTGCAGCATTCTCATAGATGACACTATTCTTGCAAACAGTTTTTTCAGATGACTAAAACGAAAAGAATTAGTGATCACTCTTAACATGCGTGTGTTCCACGAGACACGCTCCCGCTGCACACCTCTGAACAAACTACGCATCAGAGATGCATAGCTGTGGCTTTCGTCTGTTCTTCAATATATACACAAAGACGAACTTGCAGAAAGGCACTTTATCATATAAGCATTTGTTATGTGTCATTTAAAACGTCTTACAATTAGCCCTCCACAGTGGCGGGTAAATGAGCGAAATTACCCGCCATGAGCATGATGGGCTATTTCTCACCCTGGGCTACCATGGAGCTGGGTTTTGTATTTTCCTGATGTTGTCGATCATCTTCTGTCGCTATCGGGATATATGTCAGATATCATCAATATCTCATTACATCGTCCTATCGCCCAGCCCTACAGTGTCACCATTCCAGTATGGCTCCTTAGTGGAGTATCATTAAGCTTTTGGGAGGAAGGCTTTGTTGGAATCTTTGGTTGGACCTGGGTTTTACAGCCTTCACTATACATTAAGATATGGGGGGTTCTCCAAACCTAATCATGACAGGTATGCATGCAGTGATGTCCTAATCCTCTTGCTGGGAGCTTCGTATTTTTCTTGCCAGCACGCATTGCTGCCTTCATGTAAACAAAGCTTTTTAAGTCCAGCCCAAAGCCTCCTGGCATTCTCAGCAAATCATCTCCCATCTGAGGCTACGTCTACCAGCTCCGGAAGGATTTTTGACCAAGGTCCCCCTCAAATACCTTCAAACACTTTGCCACACCTACCATTGCCTTGCTACTGCAGTGGGTCACTACAAATACTTATCAGCTGTAAACATTACACATCTCCCTTTATCCCTGTTTTACATTTTTCATGATTACACATGCAATACCATTGCAACCCATCATTGTTTTCCCAATGTTTCTGGATCTAATTAAGTAGTGACTTTTTGTTCTTAAGAGTTCATATATAATTTTTCATGTCTTTTAATAACTTTATCTTCAGCTGTGTGGACACTGGAATCCACAATTTGTTTTTGCCTAGCGCACAGGAGCTCTCTCCTCAAATGCTATGGCAGCTGGTTAAGTGGGAATTGCAAGAATAATTAACTTAAAAAATATTTTTATTTTTATTTTTTTAAATTAGATTTGGGCATTGCGTTCTGAAATTTCACAGGGAAATTAATGAACATTTCTAGAATACCTGACACTAGTAGAAAAATATATGAGCTCTTCATTCCCAAATGTCTAGTTACAAGTTAATGTATAAAAAAAAAAAAATAAAAAAAATTTCTCTCTACTGTAAGGCAGGAATTAACAATCCAGTCAGTAATTGACTAAATGGTGCCACAAGAGTTTTCTAAAGCAGTAGATTTTGATCAGTTAGCACGCTTGCATGCACGGTCACCAATTATGCTTAAGCCAAAAAGTGTGTAGTCATGTTAATTCCTTAACTTTGTTCTTTTATCAGGGAAATGTCAAACAGTTTAACCAAAAACCAATCAGCACATGTCCATTAGCCCAATTTTGCTTTGTATGTAAACAACTTTTACCTGTGTTCTTACCAGCTTATCCAATGTGCCCATGCCCGTTTACATTAAGTCAAAACCAGAGAATAAGCAGATAATTTTAAATCTCACGTAAACACCGTTTTCTTGTGTTGTCTTGTTTATTTTTTGTTTAATAAGCTGATGTTTTGAAGTTATCAGCGTATTGTGCATGTAAACGTGCTCATTGAGGCATGGAATTACAAAAGATAGCTTTTGTACTTTTGTGTGTATCTGCCAGTTATAATAATTATGGATTGTGAATGTAGGACTTAATCTGCTAAACGTAGTCCACTGGCTTTAGCATTTGAAACTCATGAATTATGAGCAATTTCTGCAAATTGCAGAGCATTATCCTACCTGTAGTCACTTTAGCAAGAGAATGATTTAGCTAGTTATTTTAAGTGTCAAGACCACTAGATGCAGAGTACCAAGAAGTCATGAGTGCATTTCCGACTCCAATTTAAGAAATCCTACATCCAATGTCAGGCACATTCTGTGTTTTATTGTCTTGTATCCCTGAAAAGATTCATCCATCGCTGTCCTATTTCTCAGCTCTCAACACCACACCACAGTCTAGACAGAAGTGCACCAAATGGCAAGTGTAATCACCAAAGTGTAGCAAAGTGTTGAAAAGATCCCTAAGATTCTGCATATGGGGTGAAATGAAAGCATTGTTATAGAAGTTTGTACATTTGGAAAAGAACAGTGATCAGGGGACAATCTGGTATGTGTGGCAATGTGTTCATGGCAGTCTCTCTGACCTGGTCAAACACCCATTCCTCACCACCATTTGACAATTCGATCCATTTTTAGATGTAACCTCGAGTATGGTGAAAGACCCAGCGGACGTCTTGGACAGGCAAAAATGCCTTGACGCTCTGGCTGCCCTACGCCACGCTAAGTGGTTCCAGGTTCGGAACATCATTTTACTTTCTTCTTGTAGCCTTATGAGATGTATATCTTTTCATTTGTTCCTTTAAGTTGTTTAGACTTTTATTTTGAAAATTACAAACCTCAAAAGTTGATTTTGTGAGGAAAAAAAGTGATACAAGGATGCAGTATAAAATTTGGTGACTGAATATACATTTTTCCATTTTAAAGTGCATATGAGCTCTTGTCCTAAAAAAAAAAAAAAAAGCATCCTTGCATACATGCCATTTATTCATAATTATTAGATTAAATTTTAGCATGTAAAATGATTCCATAAGGCTGCAGAATACCTTTGCATAAAGTGTCATCAGTAAGAGCTTTCATGTTGAGCGTTTTGTTTTTTGTGATTTTATTTTTAATGATCCTTTGAAATAGGGATTGAGAGTAAAGGAATATCTGATTAGTTTACTGTGTTGTTGCTCTTTCCGCAAACACGCAGGCAAAGTAAAGCAGATTTCCTTGACTGCATCAGTTCCTATGCAACTACTGATCTTTTGATAAATGAAAGTATATGTTTGTGAAGAATCTGACAACTGAGGTCAGGGATTACAAGATTACCAGGGAGCCATTCCAAGTGAATCTTGCAAATTTTGACCTCTTGTACTAATGTTGAGGTAGAATACTGCTGGAAATGGCAGCTTAAGAAAGGCAATTGGCTCAGTTTTATACACCAATTAAAAGCTTCCATTGTAAACAGTAGTGTTGGACCTCTCTCTGAGCCCCATCTTGTATTGACTGCCTGTCAATGTTTGCTCTTCTATATTAACTAATGTTGACTTCACTGCACTGAAGGCTAGGGCTAATGGACTCCAGTCATGTGTGATTGTCATTCGAATACTGCGTGACCTTTGTCAGCGAGTACCTACCTGGTCTGCCTTTCCTAGCTGGGTGAGTAAAGAAAGGAAGCTGAAAATGTGGTATCTTAATCATGTCATTTTTATTATTTTTTTTTTCTTATGTTGATAATGGCTCTACAGTGTTGGAGGAGCCAACTACAAATAGTGACGTGTAACAGGATCTCAGCTTTTTCGAATTAGTGTAGCTTTTCTAGTATAATGAGCCTTCCATCAAAGTGATATAACATGACAAAACACTTAATTGCTGTTGTCATATCAGATTACTTAACATAGTGGCCAAAGCTGCTGTTGACTTGGGGAAACAACAAACAAGTACAATCTCTTAATCAACTATTTTTTGCAATTATTTTTAAGATCCATTGGATCTTAGTCCAATGGATTGAAACATTGCAAAATAAATAGGAAACTGGTAACAGATGTATTTAAGTTGTGACTCTTCATGCTTTGATCTGGCACTGGTTTTAAGTGATGTTTGTGATTTAAAACTTGTTTTGGTCAGTTCAAATCAAGTGTTTGAGGTTGGTCAGGCACATGCATGTTCTAGAGCAAAAAGACCAAGTGATATTAATAGCGTATTTGTCTCTTCTAAATGTAAGGTGGTACTATTCTCTATAGCTTGAATTTCAATTGATTTAACAAATAATGGAATGTTTCCTACTGTCCTTGCTGTAGCTTAACTACTTTCAAATGTTGCTTATCAAGCCACTAGTAATTTAAAGTAGCTTCCCCAACACTGTAGCTATAGAGGTTTTAAAACTCAAACCCTTTTCACTGCTTAAACAATTTTCCATTTAATGAGAATGTCTCAAGTTCTTGGGATTTAACTCATTTGAGAGCAGATGGTGTTATCTGGTTATATAAATTAAGTCCCTGTTTTTGCTTTTCCAAGGCTATGGAGTTGCTGGTGGAGAAGGCCATCAGCAGTGCCTCCGGACCAATGAGCCCTGGAGATGCTCTGCGAAGAGTCTTTGAATGTATTTCCTCAGGCATTCTGCTATCTGGTAAGATAGGGAACTCTGTCAATGTATCATATTTATAGATGTATAATCATAAGGTGATAATAGCTTTTTGGCTGAAATTCTTTGTTCTAACTAGTGAAAGTGAATGTTAGTATGCTACATAAAGTGCATTCAGAAAGGATTCAGACCCCTTCATTTTTTCCACATTTTATGTTATGGCCTTCTGCTAAAATGCTTTTTTTTTTTTCCCCACATCAATCTACACTCCATACCCCATTATGACAAAGTAAAAACCAGATTTTTGATAACTTTGCTAATTAATTAAAAAGAATACACTAAAATATCACATTGACATAAGTATTCAGACCCTTAACTCAGTACTTAGTTGAAGCACCTTTGGCAGCGATTACAGCCTCAAGTCTTTTTGGGTATGATGCAACAAGCTTTGCACACCTTTATTTGGAGATTTTCTGCCATTCTTCTGTACAGGTCCTCTCGAGCTTTGTCAGGTTCGATGGGGACCGTCAGTGTACGGCAATTTTCAGGTCTCTCCAGAGATGTTCGATTGGGTTCAAGTCCGGGCTCTGGCTGGGCCACTCAAGGACATTCACAGAGTTGTCCCTAAGCCTTCTCTCCTGATTGCTCTGTTTGGCCGGGAAGCCAGCTTTAGGATTCTTCCATTTTAAGAATTATGGCGGCCACTGTGCTCTTGAGAACCAACAGTGCTGCCAAATTTTGTTTGTAGCTTTCCCCAGATCTGTGCCTCAACATAATCTTGTCTCTGAGCTCTACAGGCAGTTCCTTTTTGACCTCGTGGCTTGGTTTTTGCTCTAATATGCATTTTCAGCTGTGAGACCTGATATAGACCAGTGTGTGCCTTTTACAAATCATGTCCAATCAATTGAATTTGCCTCAGGTGGACTCCAATCAAAGTGTAGAAACATCTCAAAGATGATCCAGAGAATTGGGATACACATGAGCTAAATTTCAAGTGTCACAGTAAAGGGTCTGAATACTTGTGTCAATGTGATATTTCAGTTTTTTTTCTTTTTAATAAATTTGCATAATAAAGTAATAAAAAAATCTGGTTTTTGCTTTGTCATAATGGGGTATGGAGTGTAGATTGATATGAAGAAAAAAAATAATTTAATGTGGAAAAAAAGTTAAGGGGTCTGAATATTTCTGAATGCACTGTACATGCTGGTTGGAATTACTGCAGAGTGTAGTTTAGTAACTATGCTATAGTTAACACAGCATTAGTTCAACAAAGTGAGTAATCAGTTTCATGTGCGAAGTCTACCTGTCCTCATTGTTAGCACAAACTCCACTCTTCACCATAATGGTAACCCCCAAAACTCCAACGTAACAAACTCTTCTAAATCTCATCACAACAAAACATTAAACATTAACAAGTATCCCCCTTTATATTCATCTTGTGCACAAACACATAAAATAACACTTCATTTTAACATTTACTCTCCCTATCGTGTCCCATGCAAAGCATGCTGAGAAATGGAAATCCCCTGCCCAGTTTCATCAATGCTTCATTAACACCACAAAAAGTATTCATGTAGTCCCAACTCAAATGGATTAAGTAAACTTCCATTTTATTTATTTTTTAAATGAATAGAATGCAATGCTATCAAGTTGTGACGCATGTTCTAGAATTGTGTTGCTTTAGTACATTTTTAATTTAATAAATTGACTTCAAATAATTTTAAGTACAAATTCAAGTTTGCGCTTTTAGGTAAACTCTGGCTTGTGGACTTTTGCTTGTAATGCAGGTGCTCCAGGATTGATCGACCCCTGTGAGAAGAATCCAACAAACACACTGGCTGCCATGGAAGAGCAGCAGAGAGAGGATATTACATCAAGTGCTCAGGTAAAATACACCGTATAACCAGAGCATACTGTTAGTTCCTCTGTGGTTCCTCAGTGCCACCAAAGACTGTGAAGTAACAGAAATAAATTTTTTAAAAAAAGGCATGCACTTTTGAATGCACATTACTTTGTGTATTTACCCAGAAGTGGTCAATGACTCCCTACTTTCTCTGCAGTTTGCCTTGAGACTGCTGGCGTTCCGTCAGATTCACAAGGTTCTGGGTATGGACCCCTTGCCCCAGATTAACTCCCACTTCAATGTACGTAATAACCGCAAGAGGCGTCGCGACAATAGTGATGGGGCTGATGGTTTTGAAGCCGAAGGGAAGAAGGACAAGAAGGATTATGATGGGTTCTAAAGTGCACTACTGTACAACTAGCCCTGCTCATTCTGCACCCATTTCAAACCTTGTTCATTCCGTAATACAAAATGTTATTTCTGTTGACCTCTGTGCATGCCAATTACTACTCACTAGAAATATTTTAAGATATGTTAATGACCCTGATGATGGCCGCTTGGGCAAATGTTAGGCTTAATTTCCATAACACATAGACAATAGTCTATCTCAGTTGTTTAAAAACAATCTAGTCTGGTCTCTAGGCATTATTTGCCCTGAAAGATTTGAGATTGCTTACAAACCTGAGCAGTTAAGCCAGAAGTCCATGCTTCATTAAGAAACTTGAATGTAATATTTCACCATTTTCAAAACTCTTGTGGAATTTAAGCTTAAAATTACTAATGTCATTGTGGAACAGATTCTTTCTTTAATCTTATCCTTCCAATCACAAATGTAAAGTAACTTTGACAATGGCTTTCTTAGCTTTGCAATAAATTGGTTAGGTGTTTTCATAATATTTTGTTTATAGACATTCCTTTTTAAAACCACAAAATCAAAGATGAAATGAGAGATTCATCCATTAATCAAATTGTGATGAATGTGATGACATTTGACTGGGTGCGGATTTATACAAGCATGTATTTCACTAAAAGGCTGGGTTGGCTGTTAACCATTTGTAAATCACAACATCGCCTAATTAATAACCTTTAAACATGTCTAGAACCTTGTTTCTCCTATATGCTTAATGCAAGTGATGTAAAGCTGAACTGGTTCCAAAGTTAGGCTGTAAGTGTGCTCTGATATTCACAGGCCTCTGTGGTGTAGCTGTAATACATTTCTGAAAAGACACTGATCCTTGAAATCAGACCTGGGCCAAATACCAAATCCAAGTGATCTGCCCTTTGTTTTGTGACTTCAGCATGGAGATGTCACACTAAGTTAGAGGTTTGTTATTTTAATAAGGAATCTTTTGATTCACTAAGTTACCAGCTTCACATCTGTTGCTCGCATTTGTACAAACCGTGAACATTAGAGTACTGTGAGGTCAAAGAAGGTTTTTTTTTTTTTTTTTTTTTCATTTAGAATTTGTAATTGACCCAGGTCTGCCTGTTTGTGTTGTAATTTCTAAATGTATCTCTTAATGTACACAGGATCATATAACTGTTTGATCTCTAATATATGATCACTAATAAGCCTGTATCTAATCTTGCAATAGATCTTCAAAAACAAATGCCTGTATGGTTTTAAAGCACAGGAATGTTGTTGTTGTTGTTGTTTTATGTTCTTGTTTTATGGATTTTATTTTATTGGTTTATAGATGAATAGTTGCTTGCCCTTAATTTTGGTTTATGATGCAAGTTTGTTGAATATCTATTGAAGATGGGAGGGACAACAGTGAAATGTATGTGTTGTAACTGCAGATTTATGTAGACTTACCCTTTGATGCTTGTCATTCACTGTCAAGGTACTACTGCAATACAATGCATATAATAAAGACATTTCCAAACTGACTTTTTATTTTTGGTTTCTTTTTAACACAGTTGTATTTAATAATAAATGTACAATTGTTTTCAGCTATTTCATTGTATTGTTTTCTCAGAGTATCTTTTATGGAATTTTACTTTATATATAAAAAATGAACAGTTTTTTCATTATGCATGATTCAGTCATCAAAGATACAAGGATTTTATTAAAAGTTTGTGTTTCACTACCTCACAAGTCAGGAACTTCGTCTTTCCAGTTGCTTGTGCTAATGAGTACCTACTTTAGTATGCACACATGAGGAAAATCATTAAATGTGTAAGGTATAATAACCATAAAACAGAGAATCAGGTCAGAAAGCTTGTAGGTCAGTGTTTTGATCATAAACCCTTCAAAAAGGCTGAGTAAGTTAACACAACTCGATCTCTTGCCTAACGTACTTCACATTCACAACACAAACAAGTCCCTTCTAACTTCAGGGCGTAGTCTATTATAAATGCGACTTCTTATTGGCTCAGAAGGAGGAAGTGCATGAGATTGGCAGCCGAGTCATCCAATCACCAATAAGCGGTTTGCGCTGACCCTACCTCTAAAAGTGGACTGTCGTCCAACAAGAACCAATGACCTAGAAAGGGTGCGGTTTGCTCTCAGAGCAGGTTTGTCTTCCAACCAAAGCAAATTTGGCTTGTGAAAGGAGCGGAGGAGGGAGTGTGTGTTTGAGCTCTCCCGGATTTCCACCTGATTGCTCGGGAAGCGGGAGACTGGCTGGGGAAATGTTGAGTTTAGGGAGCGCAGGAGCCAAATCTTCCAAACCGTCATTTGTGTCTTATGTTACACCGGAGGTAAGCGAACGCTTTGATGGATTATGACAGTTGCGATGTTTACAAAACAATCGCGAGACACCGATTTGAGACAAGAGTTGAAACAGTAGACGGGGTTATTATGTCCCATGATGAAGTTGACATTGTTGGAAATCTCAGTTTTGTATGTTCTGTGTTCATGTGGGGAAATGAATTAACAGAGCGGGAGTGATTTGTCGTTCTGTAATACCTCAGTTGTAGAAAGCTGTCGGGCCAACGACAAAAATCCAGTTTTGAGGATTTTTTATTATTTTTTGTTTTTAGAAAGGGGGGAAAAACAGTTTTAGTTTTGGCACCGATAAAGTCCTCAACTCTGCACTCCAGTATGTTTATCCTTATTGATTCATTTGCTTTGCAAGCACATTATCATATTTATATGGTGGACACGTGTGTCTTCACCTGCTAGGTGATTTGTATGAAATTCATTCTTGGTTATGTCTACAGTGAGGTACATGTACTTGTGTGTTTGTGTGTGTGTGAGAGAGAAAGAGACGGAGTCTTCGGCCGTTTACATAAGTTGTTTAAAGGTGCAGTATGTAAGATTCAGAAACCCTTGTTATTAATGACACCTGTGGCCGTTAAGTGAACTGCAGCCAGCTACCTGTTGCTCGCGCTCGTGCACGCACTCCATAGGGATGCAAGCATCGACCAAAACAATGACGTAACGTACAAAGAGACAACGTGATTCATCGACATCATGCTGACAGATGAGGTAGCATAATTAAAATTACACCGTTATGATTGTTTTACTACAAACTTTGAGACTATATTATATTTGACACTCCAGTGCTGGAACAGGGCTAAAACAAAGTGTGGATATAGGCTGACTATGCGAAACTGTAGTTTGAAGTAATTACTTTTCTTTGCGTGATACATTGACTGCAATTATACAATAGCCTGCCGGCATTAGCTAGCTAGCCAGCTTTATCAATAGCTGTTAGCTAAATTTGGTGGATGACGACAGTAGCTGTTTATAAAATAGACTGTACTTTATAAATATGTTGATACAATTCAGTATTGATGTTTTTACTTTGACAGATCAATCCTTATGGCACTATATTTCACATGCTTAGCTGTTATGTAAGCTAACCTGTCCAATAATAAGAACACCAATTCAGGGTCGGGTTTTTTTTTTATCCCCAAAACCGAACGAAGTTCCCTCCAGGAATCAAATGCCCTGCTGATGTTCACTCTAGTTTTCGCTCATCCACGATCACGTTACCGCCTAGCCAGACGGGATTCATTAGATAAATGGTTTTTTGGCTTACTCTGAGTTTGTGTAAGTCAGTGTTGTGCTGGGAGCCGGCCATTTGCTGGATTCCATCTCTAAGATAACGTTACCTAGTGTTGCAGTTTGTTGTCGCTGTTGAATAGCGGAAGAGAAGCACTGAGGCAAGGCTCTCGGGAGTGCGCATAAACGTCACATCCTTTGGATTTTCCCGGCAAAAGCGACCCGCTCCCGTCTCATGAAAATCAGTCTACAGACTTTAATAGGCAACCTAAGAAGTCCGGGAAGGGCACATTTTTTAAGTTGCATTACAAGCCGTTCACACATTGGCAAAAAAAACTTGGCCTTTCCAATTTCTCTCATTAATTTTAATAGAAGTGGTCCATCTCTTCTAAACTGTCTCTGGTTGCATACAGTCTCATGTATTCAAAGTGCTAGGAAAATGCTTTTATACCTTTTATTTGATGGTTACACCACATGACATTTTTAAAGTCATTAAATATTTTTTTCTTTTTTTTCTTTTTTTTAGAAAATGCTATAAATGTTTAAAAAAAATATATGAAACCAAATTGGACACAAAGATTACATTTCTACAAACTTATGTTTGTTTTAAACTAGATGTTTAAAAGATTTCTCATTTTTATCACCTCAGACAACCTTATTTGTCAGTGACCCTTGTATGTCAAGTAATCATAAAGAAGTTTTTATCAAATGTGGTCTTACTGTATGTGAACATGTGAAGAGTTCAGCTGATTCCCGTTCTGAAGATCAGTAACTGGCTCTTTGTCAGCATTCTTCATTTTTGTTGGCTGAATATTAATAAAGACCCACTGTGATCCATTTTGTTGGACTTGAATGCAACAACATTTACATCAGCGCCATGTGATTTAAATTCCGCAGGTTTCAAAAGCAAGTTTTAAGAGAATATCTTCCCTCCCAGGAAGTCGTTAAGGAAATGAGTGTCCCAAATACTTGGGAACCATTTCTAAATTTTTTGGTCTTTGCTTTTGCCGCTGACCTCATATTAGCCAGAATGGTCAGTGGCTTCCTTTCTTTTATTTTTCCTGTTTGTTTCGACTGAATGTCTGTAATTTGTGTTATTACACCACATTGCCATCAGTATACTGTACTGTTGTTGATGTTTTCTGCAGCCACTTTTAGGACATAATCTATTTTGAACTACTAAAAGCAGGAATAAGTTGCAAATAATACCTTACGAACATCATGTATGTTGTTCCATTTGACTCGCTTCTTCTCAGAGATTCAACATCACTGTGTTAATGTAATACACAAAAGAGCTGGTTTCCCATACGTATACACTAGTCTACAGCAACAGCTGAAGTATTCCTTAAAGAGCAGATGTCCCATGGAGGCCCCTAGACCTCAATTATGTACTAGCTCAGCAACTGCCATTCATTTTATAAAGCTTGTATGAAATATTACATTATTTGTTTGACATTAGATTGTAGTATCTGGGTTGTCCATTAAATTGTAATTTGGTTTGGTATTTTAAATAAAGGTTACAGACTATTGTTTTATTGCTTATGTTTTCTCAAGGAAATAAAATTGGAAAAAGAACCACCAAAGAAAGAAATACATCCTAATTTGTTACCAGGTAAATAAAAAAATCTTTGTATAATTTTCTGTTCTTCCAGCCATTCTGTTAATTTTCCTGAAAACTTCTATGTAATCAATAAGTTTAGATTACCATCCAAAAATGAACTGCTGAATACATTGTTTCTATTCAAGTTATATTATTATCAGTAAATCTAAGTACTGTTTTTGTATTTAAAGCCCCATGGGTGTCATTTTCAATTCAGACTTTAATAAATGTTCTCTAATTCAGACTCTTAACTTCCAGAGATTGCATTAATACTTAGTATTTTACCCACAATTGACTTTTTGTTTATTTAAACTGACAATGACTCTTCTGTTGCTTCTTAGGAGAAGTGGTTTTCTGCAGTGCCAACCCCATTCTCAAATATACTCAAGATGACCTGTCCCAGCGTGGTGTCTTTGGCACATTGTTCTGCACCAATTTTCGTATTACGTTCATTATTGATGAGGCGTCGCAGGAGGAGACCGTAAGGACACATTATAATACTAGGAACAAGAATCATACAGTTGAAGTCAGAAGTTTATATACACTTAGTTTGAAGTCATTAAAACTCATTTTTCAACCACTCCACAGATTTAATATTAGCAAACTATAGTTTTGGCAAGTCGTTTAGGACATCAACTTTGTGCGTGACACGAGTAATTTTTCCAACAATTATTTACAGACAGATTGTTTCACTTTTAATTGACTATATCACAATTCCAGTGGGTCAGAAGTTAACTGTGCCTTTTAAGCAGCTTGGAAAATTCCAGAAAATTATTTCAAGCCTTTAGGCTATTAGCCAATTAGCTTCTGATTGGAGGTGTATGTGTGGATGTATTTTAAGGCCTACTTTCAAACTCAGTGCCTCTTTGCTTGACATCATGGGAAAATCAAAAGAATTGTCCAAAAATTGTGGACCAAGTCTGGTTCATCATTGGGAGCAATTTCCAAATATCTGAAAGTACCACATTCATTTGAACAAACAACAGTACGCAAGTATAAACACCATGGGACCACAGCTCAGGAAGGAGACGCATTCTGTCTCCTAGAGATGAATGTAGTTTGGTGTGAAAAGTGCAAATCAATCCCAGAACAACAGCAAAGTACCTTGTGAAGATGCTGGAGGAAACAGGTAGACAAGTATCTATATCCACAGTTAACCAAGTCCTATATCGACATAACCTGAAAGGCTGCTCAGCAAGGAAGAAGCCACTGCTCCAAAACCACCATAAAAAGCCAGACTACAGTTTGCAAGTGCACATGGGGACAAAGATCTTACTTTTTGGAGAAATGTCCTCTGGTCTAATGAAACAAAATTTAATTGTTTGGCCATAATTACCATCATTATGTTTGGAGGAAAAAGGGTGAGGCTTGCAAGCCGAAGAACACCATCCCAACCGTGAAGCATGGGGGTGGCATCCTGTTGTGGGGGTGCTTTGCTGCAGGAGGGACTGGTGCACTTCACAAAATAGATGGCATCATGAGGAAGGAAAAATATGTGGATTTATTGAAGCAACATCTCAAAACATCAGCCAGGAAGTTAAAGCTCAGTCTCAAATGGGTGCTTCAAATGGACAATGACCCCAAGCATACCTCCAGAGTTGTGGAAAAATGGCTTAAGGACAACAAAGTCAAGGTATTGGAGTGGCCATCACAAAGCCCTGACCTCAATCCAATAGAAAATTTTTGGGCAGAACTGAAAAAGTGTGTGCGAGCAAGGAGGCCTACAAACCTGACTCCGTTACAGCAGTTCTGTCTGGAGGAATGGGCCAAAATTCCAGCAACTTATTTTGAGAAGCTTGTGGAAGGCTACCCAAAACGTTTGACCCAAGTTAAACAATTTAAAGGCAATGCTACCAAATACAACAAAGTGTATGTAAACTTCTGACCCACTGGGAATGTGATGAAAGAAATAAAAGCTGAAATAAATCATTCTCTCTACTATTATTCTGACATTACTTAATTTTAAGTAGTGATCCTAACTGACCTAAGACTGTTTTTTATGATTAAATGTCAGGAATTATGAAAAACTGAGTTTAAATGTATTTGGCTAAGGTGTTTGTAAACTTCTGACTTCAACTGTATGCTTGTGTTGGTGAAAATATGAAGCCATTTTGACCCTTCTGTTTACATGCAACACCATATTTACTGTAGCAAAAATGGAATATTATGGTAATTCATGTCCACTATGAGTTAACTGTAGAATGCTGTCTGCAACCTTTAATTTAATCATTCAGTTTAATCAACCAAAGAACCACAGTGTTTTTTTTTGTTTGTTTGTTTTTTGTTTTTTTGCAGCATGCACTTCCTCTATGTACATTGAAACCAAACACTACTGTACTTGTAGTGTTATTTGAAGAGAAGATAACAAGGTTTGCAGTCTACCCGTTTGTATAACGGTCATCAGGCATAGTGATAAGATTACTAATAATCCAAAATAATGAAAAAAAAAAATGTATGGCTGTACTGGAATGTAAACATTAAAAAGATATGATTGTGCGTAACAACATTGTTTAAAGCAATGTCCCATGTTCTGTGCAAGTTAAACTCAATTGACAGCATTTGTGGCATAATGTTGATCACCACAACAAACAAAACAAAAAAACACAACATTTATGTCCCTCCTTTTCTTTAAAAAAAAGTACAAATCTAGGTTACAGTGAGGCACCTACAATGGAAGTGAGTCCGTAAACATTAAAATACTCACTGTATCAAAAGAATAAGACATAAACAATATGCATGTTAACATGATTTTAGTGTCATAAAATCGCTTACTAACCTTTTCTGTGTAAAGTTTGATAACTTTGTTCCATGACAATGTAATGCCGTAACCCCTAAAACGACCGCAAAAATCACGGTTTCAACAACTTTACTGCTAAAATAATACAGAAGTTTTAACAGAAGAATTAAAGTGCTTTTATAAAATTATAAGCCTCACATTTCTGCCTTTAAACCTGTTTGCTTTTTTTAAAGAAAAGGATTGACGAGCTGAAATTAAATTTTGTGGTAATCAACATTATGCCACAAATGCTATCGATTTGAGCTTTACTTGTATTGAACCTGGATCAAATGCAACAGAATAGTTCTCTCTCTCTCTCTCTCTCTCTCTCTCTCTTTCTCTCTGTCTCTCTTTCACACACACACACACGCATGCACACACATACATGCAAGCAAGTGAACCAAAGTGGTAGATCATAGAGACACAGAAATGTGCAGGCAACCTTGTAAGGATCTGTGGGATAAACATTTGAGAAGTTTTCAGATGAATTAGTGGGTTGGATATCAGCATATTTGGGTAAATGTGATTTGTGAGATGTTGCTCACATAATCGTTAAAGCCAAACAACCTTGTTTGGGTCCATCTGTCTTCTAAAGTGTCAGTGTTTGCCTTCAAACCTTGGCGTGTCTAATCAAAAATGAACAAACTGTAAAACTAGTTGTCAAATGCACGCTCAATGGCCTTGCATGAGGAACTGTGCTGCCTGAGTGTTCTCAATTTAGCTGCCATTTCAAGAACTTGCGTGTCTGACTCACTGATAATGAAATTCTCATATAATCAGGTTACAGGTATTCATAAAGTGCCAGAGCCCTATTTTTGGATAAGTTTTTGATTTTATGATGCATGCTGACAATGATCTATGTAAACATTACTGTTCTTTTATCAGTAATCTTAAAGCTCATCCAAAAATGAGGGCTACATTTGGTCATATATTAATTGGTTGGAATCAAGAGTTTCAGTAGGCTTCTTTCTGACATTTATTTGAGGGTGGCTTAACAGGAAGTGAAGTGAAGTGTGCTTCACACTTGCTTTCACAAACAAAATATTGTCTGAAACTTTGATACAGCACACTGAAAAAGGCAGCTGCACATTTCTGTCCTGTGTTTAAAATGCACCTTTCACACAGAGTTGCCATTTGTTAGTTTTTCACAAGCATTGTTTACTTTCTTTCAACATGTCAACCTCGACAAATACAGTAAGTGGTGTTTAACTTCACATGAACTGAAAGTACAATAAGAGGCTTCTACTATCTTGTACATCATAACTCAAGACCGTCGCGTCACCCACGTATTTTTTATTTTTTTTTTGTTCCAGGCCAAGAACTTTAAGAACAAACTCTATGGAGAAAATGACATTCCATTAATGTGTGTGGACCATATCTATGGTGGTAATAATTGTTTTTATTTATTATTAATGTTATTACTACTATTATTAATAGTATTTTATATATGCAAGCTTGGAAAGCAACAGTGATATTTATAATAGGTTAAATATCGCCATAATCATTTCATATAATTTCTTTTCAAGTGTATGATGAAAAGAGGAAGCTGATAACTGGAGGCCTCTTGAAGAACAAATGTCCGTCCAAAATTATCATTCATTGTAAAGATCTGCGTGTTTTGCAGTTCTGTCTAACGTTCACCAAGGAAGAAGATGCAAAGAGGGTAATTTGTTTAACTTGAGAAAATAACGTAATGTTAATGTAAATTTTAAGAGGGTTAAAGGAATATTCCGGATTCGATACAAGTTAAGCTCAATCAACAGCATTTGTGCCATAATGTTGATTATCACAAAATTTATTTTGACTTGTCCCATCTTGTCCTTTTCCAGAAATTGAAGTTACAGTGAGGCACTTACAATGGAAGTGAATGGGGCCAATTTTGGAAGGTTTAAAGGCAGAAATGTGAAGCTAATAATTTTATAAAAGCACATACATTATTTATATTGTTAACTTGGCAACAAAGATGTAAATTTGGCTATAACTTTACAGAAAAGGTTAGTTAGCAATTTTATTAAATTATATTAATGTTAAAATGCATACTTGTGGCTATACTTTTGAAACCTTGAGTATTTAACGTTTACAGATTGGCCCCATTCACTTCCATTGTAAGTGCCTCACTGTAACCTTGATTTTTTGCTCTTTTATTTTTAAAGAAAAGAAGGAACAAGTCAAAATTATTTTTGTGGTAATCAACATAATGCCACAAATGCTGTCAATTGAGCTTAACTTGTATTGAACCCGGAATATTCCTTTAAATATCTCTTTGTGTTTGTTTTTGTCAGATCTTTCAAGGTATTGCACACCATTGTTTGGAGGAGAAATCTCTGAAGTGTGTCTTTGCTTTTTCCTATGTGGGGTCAACAAGCCCAGGTACAAATTTCCTAGGGTTCCTAGACCCTCTACATGTTTTGAGTTTTCATTGTTTTACAATTCTTGCTTTCCATAGTTTCAGTTTTTTTATCGCTGTCATGTGAGTACTGCATTTTGGTGACTTGAATCAGTGATATTTTAGATGTATACATATCTGCTTATGAAACAGCTTGCTTACAAACAGCAGCAACAAAACAATAACCAGCAAAAAAGATGTATTATCTGATGCTTTATGAGGGAAAACATCATCATGACAACATTCTAAAGTGACACTTATGGAGATCATGAACACTGAGCATGTCTAAACTACAAGCCTATATCCAGCAGCAACTGCTGAATTGCTATCATAGTTTCTACAACTGGAATCCAACAGATGGCTGGAAGAACAACAGTCTGTCTCTCTTTATAGTGATTATATATTCCAGATTATCTTTCTGGAAATTTTTTTGTTCTGAATCTTTTTGGATGCTCTCTTTTTTTTTTTTTTCAGTTAGTTCAGCTTCAGTCAGCAATAATCTTTCCCTTTTCAACTGTGTTATATCACCTTAATATATTATGTTATCTTAATGTAATGTCATTTTTATGGGATATGACATGCATCTAATTAAGTTTCCAAGAAAAAATAAATTGGTTTAGAATAATATTTTGTGTCATGTAGTTTTAAATGATACAACTTAAACACATATGGCTCATTAATCAACTTTGTAACTACAACAGATTAATTTGTACTATCTGATGTTTTTTTCAGACATGCAGAGGAAATGGGAGACAATTTTGTTTGACTCACCAGGGGACTGGACCCAGGAAATGAAACGGACCAAAGCAAAATGTAGATTAGTCACTGAAAATGAGAACTTTGAACTCTCTCAGAGGTAAATTATGTGTGTCTGTTATGTTATATGTTATGTCTGGTTACTGTTTGAATTACATGCATTTTAGATGCTATTGCAGTCAAGGTACATGTTCTTTAACAGGTAATCTCTAATCTGTGTCTTTATGTGCTACTTACCTTGATGCTTTTAAATTTGTGTCAAGAATACACTTTTTACTCTATTCGTGCTGTTGAAAAATATGAACAATTAGGGGGTTTTTCAACATAATTTTTTTTTATATTGCATAAGGTGAAGGGGAATGAAAATTCTCTAATCAATTACTCACACTCATTCCATCCCAGATGTGTATGAATCTGCTGAACACAAACAAAGATTTTTAGAAGAATATCCCTGCTCTGTAGGTCCATACAATGCAAGTAAATGGTGGCCAGAACTTTGAAGGTCCAAAATTCACATAAATGCAGCATAAAAGTAATCCATAAATGTAAAAGTGAAAGTGGAGATTTATGGTAAAAAGAAAAAAAAAAAAGGACTTTAATATTGATCTGTTTCTCATCCACACCCATCATATCACTTCTGAAGATATAGATTAATCCTCTTGAGTCTTATGGATTACTTTTATGTTGCCTTTATGTGAATTTTGGACCTTCAAAGTTCTGGCCACCATTCACTTGCATTGTATGGACCTACAGAGCTGAGATATTCTTCTAAAAATCTTCGTTTGTGTTCAGCAGAAGATAGAAAGTCATACACATTTTGGATTGTATGAGGGTGAGTAAATGATGAGAGAATATTCATTTTTGGGTGAACTATGCCTTAAAGAGTGAATTGCTCTCAAGACATCTTTCAAAAAGTTCTTGTTTATTAAAGTGCAGACATAAAATGTATCCAATGAAAACCATGCTTTGACATTCTCTTCAGGTTACCAAAGTACTTTGTCATCCCAACAGCACTAGAGGATTTATTCAGCTACCAAGGAAAGGGATTACCAGTGAGTCAAGAATATTCTACATTATTATTACATCCATTATTATTGGAATATGAACTTAAGATGCTGTTTATAAGTCTTCATGAAATTATTTGCCTAAATTATTTTTATCTAAGTCTTAACAAGACCTAATCATTTAGATAATTTTTCAAATGTTATGAAAGTGTAATGAAAGAAAGCTATGTATTTAGATCCATTCACAGATTGGATGGCATCATTAATACATTTGAATGAAACTGAAGTTAAATGGTGCCTATTTTCCTCTTTTTTTTTTTTTTTAGATCTGGTGTTGGTCTCATCACAGTGGTTGTGCTCTGTTTAAAGCATCTTTCCTGCCTGTGACACAAGAAGATGGGGATTTTCAAAAGCACTTGGAGATGTAAAGGAATACACTTTTAACTCACATTTAACTTTTGATCTCAATTGCTGATATACAGTATATCCTCATGTTTCAGCATATTTGTGCTTCAGGAATGTCTGTGTTTGTACTGTAGGGCCTGCAGTAACAAACTCTCTTTTGTAATTCATTCTGACACTCAAGGGGACTGTTCTTTATCCAAGAAAAACATGCCAGTGTGTTACCTCGTAACACTTTAGATACCATTACCATAAACCCATCTTGTATCTCTGTGTATCCCCCCCCTCCATTCAATTGAAGGACAAAATAGTCATGATTTGCGGTGTTCACAGCAAAAATATTGAGTTGTCTTATCTTGACTGTACACAGTACCTTAACATTTACAGACTTCCTCTTTTATTCTGTTTCAGAATGATAAATGCTGTCGCACATAATTACCTTTACTCTGTAAAAACAGAGGACCTCTCAGAATCACTTCCTACTATCCAAGACATCCAGCAGGCATACAACAAGTTCAAACAGTTCTTTCTTATTGGTGAGTTGCAGAATTTGCATTAATTGGGTCTTTATTTCAATTTTTTTTATATTTATTTTTTTATTTATTTTTTATTTTTTTTTGCCATCACTGTGTAACTGTATAATGACTATTGTTTTATTTGTCTCTTAGATAATTCAACTGATTTTTGGTTGCTGGATGTGAAATGGTTCTCTTCCCTTGAGAGCTCAGGATGGCTAGACTTTATCAGGTCATTTCATTTCCTAGTATCGCCATTTCTGTTCATAATCATAAGTTAGACATCTCAATCAACTTTTTTATATCTATTAACAAGCTGTATTTAATGTACCCAACAGACAATGTCTTCAGAAAGCTGTAGAGGTGGTTGAATGTCTTGAAAAAGACAACACAAATGTCCTTTTAACAGGTAGGTCAAGTAAGAATGTCTCAACCACAAAGATGAAGTGTGTAGTTGTGTTGATGTTAATATTTTTTCTCCTATACCAATTTAATGTGCAGCGACAACTATTAATTATTCGTAGGTTGACTTTCTGAAGTATAAACCCTGTAGCGCTTACAAACATTGTGTTATTTGTGAGAGCTGTCTGACATGTTGACTTCTGGGCTGGTTCAAAAATTGCACGAGTTTTGAGCAGGACAACCTGTTTTCAAAACAATGGAAAACGTGGGTAGAAGGGGCAGTGGAAGTGTTCGCGGACCCTTTTGGAAACAATCATTATTTTTGCAATTCTGTTTGGTGCTACAAGTGGCTGAGAAATTACACTCTTCACCTTTAAATGTTAAATACTTTAAAACCTCCACTGAGATAGTATTGCAACTTGATGGGATCCCTGATCTTTTATCTTGTTATTGATTCATTTCAGAGGGAGAGGGAACAGATCTTTGCTGTGTGATCTCCAGCCTGGCTCAGATAATGCTGGACCCTTATTACAGAACACTGATGGGTTTCCAGAGTCTGGTGCAGAAGGAGTGGGTGGCTGGTTGCCATGCCTTCATGGATCGATGTAATCACCTCCATCAGAAAGATAAAGAGGTTATTATTGCATGCTTATTCTTGCCTACTGTTTCTTCAGAAGCTAAGTGGAACTGTTAATGTTTCATATGTACTCTAGAAATTGTAGGCAAAATTAAGCAAGCTGCATATCTTTAATCTTACTTCAGATAGTGAGATATCTTATCTGTACTTGTCAAACCTGAGGCTTAGTAGATGTTCATGGTCTGAAATCAGACTCTTTTGTGAGTTAATGTGTACCCATTCCCATTCTACTTATGTTTTTAAAGTCAGCATGAATCTCACAATCCATTTTACTTAGTTAATGTGACATATTTCAGGATATTCTGTTCAAAGACTTGTAGGATGGATTTTATCCACCAGGAATTAATTGGATTGTGAAAAGAATACCAGAATGGAACTAGTTGGTTGAAGGAGAGGAAAATGGAATTGCATTTTGATGATTGCAAACAAAGAAAAGCATTTTTTTATTGTATTTGGAATAACACGCAATGATGAATTGTGCGACCAGGAATGTGTATTAAGAAAATAGGGTCCATTTTGATTTCATGGTGACTTTATTTTGACTCTTTTTTTTTTTTTTTTTTCTTCTAAATGTGCAGTTTCAGTCTCCAGTGTTCCTGCTGTTCCTGGAGTGCGTGTGGCAGCTTATTCAGCAGCACAGCCCGGCCTTCCAGTTCTCCGAGACTTACCTGACTGTGCTGTCCGATAGTGTTCATGTGCCAATTTTCAGCACCTTTCTGTTCAACTCTGCCTATCACATGGAAAGTTTTATGAAGGTGAAACTGCTCTTTTATTATGGGTTATGTTAAAGGAATAGTTCACACAAAAATGGAAATTCTTTCATTATTTAATCAACCTCATACGTTTCAAACCCATATTTTAAATTTATAGAATGTTGTGATGCTGATTTCCATACTCTAGCAGAAGATAGTGACTCACTTTAAAGCTTAAAAGTAGTTCATGCAACTCGTGCCTCATGTTCCAAGTCTTCTGAAGGCATACGATCACCCTGTATAATGAACAGAATTAAAGGATTAGTTCACCCAAAAATTAAAATTCTCTCATCATTTACTCACTCTCATGCCATCCCAGATGTGTATGAATTTCTTTCTTCTGCTGAACACAAAGATTTTTAGAAGAATATCTCAGCTCTGTAGGTCCATACAATGCAAGTGAATGGTGATCAGGCCTTTGAAGCTCCAAAAAGCAGATAAAGTCAGCATAAACACAATCCATACAACTCCAGTTGTTTAATCCATATCTTCTGAAGCGATCCAGTTGGTTTTGGGGGTAGAGCAGACCAAAATATAACTTTTTTTTTTTTTTTTTCACTCTGCATCTTGACAGCCGTCTCCTTGGTGATCATGATTTCAAGCTCGATTACACTTCCTATAGCACCATCTAGCACTCTGAACATGCATCAAGCACTAGGAAGTGTACCCGAGCTTGAAATCATGATTGTTCCTAGAGACTGCTATGACAGTATGTACTGTGACATCTGCCAAAACCAACTGGATTGCTTCAGAAGACATTGATTAAACCACTGAAGTCTCATGGATTAATTTTATGCTGACTTTATCTCCTTTTTGGAGTTCTGGTCATCATTCACTAGCATTGTATGGACCTACAGAGTAGAGATATTCTTCTAAAAATCTTTGTTTGTGTTCAGCAAAAGATAAAAAATCATACACATCGGGAATGGCATGAGGGTGAGTAAATGATGAGAGAATTTTAATTTTTGGGTGAATTATCCCTTATATAACTTCTGTAAATGACAGTAACATAAAACCTTATTTTCATTTTTGGGTGAACTGTTCCTTTAATCATTCAATTCATTCTGATGCTGTGATCGCAGCTCAGATTTAGGTTGCCAAGCATTATACATTAGCTTCATATAAATTAAAGATTGTAGCACTGAGCTGTACTTGATCACCTATATGCTTTGTGTAAAGTAAAGATTGTAGTACTGTTCTGAGGACACCTTTGCATTTTGCATCCTGCATTTACCATGTTTGCAGTTCAACAGTATTAGAGGCCAGGAAGTGTGTCTATAGAAAACTGTAGCTGAAAGGAAAACAGTCAGCCCTCTGTAATGCAGTCATTAGTCCACATGTGCTCCAAAGATGGTGGTCGTTGCCTCCCTGACATTGTCGGGCACACCTCCCACTTACTGCCTCTACTTGATTGTGTTGGCAGGCTGAGTCACCAACTGCACAAAGTGGCTCATTGAGCTGCCCTACAGTGTGGGACTGGTCTGTGCAGTATGACAGCAAGGCCCAGAATTTCTTCCTTAACCCTCTGTACACTGAGAAGGTGAAACTCGAGAGAACTGTATGCAAACCTCACAAGCCCAAGGTAAGAGGATGAAATGCCTTCATACCAACTCTAAAGACTCTTTTATATGACTTGTGACCACTTTACCCAATACACTGATTAAGGGACAGTTTGCATGACATGCAATGTCTGTCTTTGCAATGACACGTCCAACGTTGCACCTAATTTTTTTACACATGATTTTGCCTCACTAATGGTGTCTTTTAGAGTACAAAGTCAAACTTTATGAAGAAATCTTGAATTCCAGTTCTTGAACTAATTTAAATTCACCAAGAGGAGTAAGAGCAGCAAGACAGTAAAGTTTCTTGAGTCCATGTTCGAGTTTTTTTTTGTGTGTGTGTGTGGTTAGCACTGTCGTCTCACAGCAAGAAGGTCCCGGGTTCGAGTCCCGGCTCAACTGGGCCTTTCTGTGTGGAGTTTGCATGTCCTGTGTTCATGTGGGTTTCCTCCGGGTGCTCCAGTGTCCCCCACAAGTCCAAATACATGCAGGTTAAGTGAAATACATGCAGGTGAATTGGAGACTCTAAATTGCCCTGTAGGTATGAGTGAGAGTTCCCCAGCCACTGGGTGTTGTGTGAGGAAGGGCATCTTACATAAAACATCATTCTGTGATGCCATTTGCAAAACTTTTTAAATGGAGGTCAAAGCACTGCATGACGCTTGTGTTGAGTGGTGCGTTGAAGTCCTAATGCAAGTCATGTGAAAGGGTTTTTACTATTGCTAAATCTATAAAAAATTATTAATGAATAATGTAATTAATTGTATCGATTACAGTTTGTAAATAATTAATGGAATTAATAAGTTGCTTTATCTCTGTCTGAATGACTGCAGTATTGAATAGTATCTAAAGTTGAGTTCAGTCTGTTTCTCATTATTTTTGAAGATTAAAATGTAATCTTATTCAATATTATAGCACCAAAGACAGTTATCTTTACCCAGCTCTGCCTTCAAAACGCCACCCAAGAAAGGTTTCTTCAAGGACGAGACCGAAAGCCTTAAAAAGATGTTGCGAGTTAAGCGTATTAGTCGCTGGATGGGGTCCCCTGACTCCCCCACGGCAGCCTCCCAAGAATTCTACGAGTCCTGGCAGCAGCGTCCTCTGGACTATCACGGCCTCCTGCTCCCCTGTCTGGATGGACCAGCTCTCCGCCTCTGGATGCAACGCTACCTACGCTGGATACCTGAGGTGCACATCCTGGGTGGTGGCTCCGTGGCTGTCATGACCAAACTTATGGAACTGCTAGGTCAGGTGCAGGACTTAAAACGTGTGCTGGAGCAGAGAGACACCTCACATGCTGCTAAACTTGATCACCGTCCACAGCTTCAGCACAGGCCGATCTCGTTTGGCTCCTCAGGGCGCATGTCATCCTCATTCCCTTTCACCTACAGTCGCAACCGATCTTTCAGGCCCATTATTCCTACAGGTTTGCTGCAAAGCCTTATGTTAACTGACAACCTAGCCAACCAAGAGGATGAGGTAGTTCAGGATGTGAGTTTGGTTTAACAGGGAATCCCTATTCATCTACATTAAATATTCATTCATTCATTCATTCATTTATTAGTAGCTTAAAACAGGATTATAGTGGCCTTAACTTCAGATCCAGATATAAAAAATGCTGATAGCACTTAAAGTGCCTTTGGTACTAAGCAGATCATTTTGGAAAGTAATATAGGCCTTTGACAAACCAAATGTGCCCTACTGTATTGAAAAGTTCAAATGAGACTGAAGACAGGATGTAAGCTTTCGTCTAGCACTGTTTTTTTTTTTTTAAAATGTTCATTTATATCTTAAAGGAAAAATACTTGGCATTCTCCTTTTGCTCATCAAAAAAAGGAAGAGGATATAGCCCTCAACTTCCAGCATTTCCTCTGAATTTGAACAAAACAAAAAGTCAGACCTCTTCAAGACCAAGCAACGCTTATCTGCATAGCACAGTGTTGCATTATATTTTTCCTATTACAAAGTAGCATTTATTCTAATACATTTTTTGGAATTTGTAATAGAGGCCTGTGCTTGTTTTATTTTAAAGATATATGGATGATTTAATCCCATCTCTGTCATTTTATAGAAGACCTATACCGTCGACACTGCTTTAGGTTGCACTGAAAGTGTAAATTAAAAAAAGTCTACCTTATCCACTCTTCTCTGATCCCTTGCATATTAAAGTACCAGACAGCTACATCCATTCATCAATATGTGCACTTTTTTTCCCCATACATACTGCTGCAGTGCTGAACACTTCATTTCACATCTTTCTTTTTTGTGGTTTCTAATGCTGTCCAATGATTATTTGGGTGTCCCAAAACTTAAGAAAGCAGGAAGCTAGAACAATACATGAGATCAGCAGTGTCTCAGAGATACAGACCTCTATTGAATTATGTGCACTGTGTGGTTCTTATTTGGCCAAGGATAGGCTTCCTATTCCTTTATTGGACCTTTTACATTAAACTAGATTTGAGGCTGAACGTATAATACATAAAAATACAGAGAAACAAAAGAAATCAAAGCTGAATATATGAATATAATCACAATTCATTCATAAGTATAAGAAAAGAATGTTATTGAAGAAAATAATTGTTTTAGTCCTTATCTTAATTAATTTATCACACATATACAGTGAAATTCTTTCTTTTTTTCCACATATCCCAGCTAAGCTGAGGTCAGAGTGCAGGGTCAGCCATGTTACACCACACCTGGAGCAAATAGGGTCAAGGGCCTTGCTCAAGGGCCCAGCAGTGGCATCTTGGCAGTGCTGGGGCTTGAACCCCCAACCTTCTGATCAGTAACCCAGAGTCTTAACCGCTGAGCCAGAGCTGCCCCAAATTCCTAGCTGAGGAATTTATCAACCGTTTGTGCTAAATAAATATCACTCATGCATGCGTGAGAGAAAGATTCAGTCAGTACTTACAGATGGTTTCAGCTCATCAACTTCTAAAGAATAATTTATAATTAAAGGTATGTAGACAGTATATAGGAAAAAAACATTCTAGTAGATTGCAAGCCTTATATACTATTGATGCATAAGCTAGTGTCAAGCTGTATCTACATTTGTACATTTTTATTTTTTATTTTTCTTTGAATCACTTGCAGATCTACTGCCACAAATCAACAAGCACTTCAGTTAAAAAAGGGAAAACTCTGTCATTATTTACAATCATGTTTTTTTAAACTCGTATGACTTTCTCTCTTCCTTGGAACACAGGAGGAGATGTTGGGCAGAATGTTAAGGACTGACAGCCTCAGTCCCCCATTCACTTTTATTTTATTGTAAAAAGTGCAGCTTCAGCATTCTTCAACATTTCTTGTGTTGTGTCATACAGGTTTGGAACAATATGAGGGTGAGCAAATGATGACAGAATTATCATTTTTGGGTGAACCATCCCTTTAATTCATTTTTTTTTTTTTTTTTTCACTGTTTTTCTGTTTATGCTTTTCTGTCTCAGTATCTGTAATTTAATGTAATGAGGCTGATGTAAGCTCCTTAAAGTACTAAACTAAGTTATTTGCTGTCAGAAGTGTGTAGAAAACAGTTTTCTTCCCATTCAGTTTTTGTGTACGCCCCCGCCACCCTTGTTTGCACTACTGCTCTCTGCCCTCTGCCAGTCAATCACTGTTACTGTTACTTGAACAGTCAGCTGTGACTCTGATTCTGTTCAATTCAGCCCTGCTGTAATATATTACTGTATAATTGATGTGTATATTTCTATAACTTACTTTCTATAACTTTCAATATGTGGAATATGTCAACAGGTTTTGCCTTATTTGGGATCATTGACTTCAAAATTAAAATATCCATGCAAGATTAATATTAAATACTTTTATATCTGCATTTGTTAAATATGTAAATTGCTCTTTTTCACAAAGTATAATTCAAATAAGAGAAAATGCTTTGCAATCATAAACAACTTTAGTAAAATTAAAGGCTTCCTGTCTGATGACTGTAGGCGACTGAAACCACATGAGGTGTTAATGAATAGAGTTTAAACTCTATTTTTCCCCCACATAGAGTATTTATTTATATATTTTTTGCTGCACCTCCTCTTCAGTTGGTTGAGCACATTTTTCCTACTTTTCTAGTATTAAAATGCACATTTATTCATTTTATATTTTACTGTTTTATGAATCTAACTTTTAAGTGTGTTAATGTGTGAAAAAGTTGAGGAATAACCCAAATACAGAAAACTGTAATAGTAAAAAATATGAAATGCAGAATATGGACACCCACTCAAACAATATTTAGACTGTTAAATTAATGTGATTTTAATAAATATTTAATTGATGGCACCAACTTGAGGCTGTGTTTCAAAATCTAGTGAGCTTCATGGCCGGGTCTTAAAGACCCCATGAAATCAAAACATATCTATTAGCTTTAAGGTCATCTGTATGCTAGCAGGGTCGGGGAGTATTGCAATACATGTAACTGGATTACGTATTTAAAATGCAAAATATTAGTAACTGTATTCCACAACAGTTACAGTTTAAATCATTGGTAATTAGAATACAGTTACATTCAAAAAGTATTTTGATTACTGAAGATATTACTTTGCATTTTATTGTCATTTGTTTCATTAAATTAAGGTCTGTGTCTGCTTTGTTGGAATACATCCATATAAAATATGCAATCTGATGAGTGTTTGAACAGCCATGAGACACTTTCTTATGTTTTAATTTCATACGAACAGACAGAGGGCGCCTTCGCACTGTTATGAGTGAAAAGGTGGATATGGCATTTTACGATCAGAAGATGATTTTTAGAGCAGCAGAAATAGTTAACCTTGTATAAGTTGTCATGTGAAGATTTAGCTTTATGCTAAGCTAAAATGCTATTTTTAGGCCTTTTACATGCACCTCTAATCAGGCACGATTATTTTTCTATCAAGAAAATCCACATTAGATGATAATTATTTTTTATAGATGTCTATGGAGGAGATGTTTCAATATGCTTAATAAACAGCTCTTCACTTAATAAATTGACCACCTGTCTGCTTATTTTCAACATGTTTTACACTAAACAATCCTTTTGTAATGAAATGTATGTGGAGTTTACTATGAATAAATTGCTGTTTTATAAGAGAAGCTGGGACAATTTTGCGACAGGTGTCAGTTTAAAGCTCTCCCCATTCATTTGTATGGTATCCACAAATGGTGATTTACTGTCATAACATGCTACTTGACCATTACTCTCTCTCCTATAGTAAAAGTGCAGAGGTTTATATATATATATATATATAACAAATAACTAACAATTAGCACTTGGAAAAAAGAGGGAGAAAAAAAATATATATATGTAAGTATGTATCATATGTATATACATTTTTTATTATTATTTGAACAGAAACAGTACAGCATGTACAGCACGAAGCCTCATACAGTAAATTAATTATTAAGAATAAGGCACTTAAATGTACAAATTAAAATGAGACATTCAATTTGTATATACTCAAAAATGAGTGAAAAAAACACCTGCTGATAACACACTCAAGCAGTGATCTTTCTAAAGAGTCCATTATTCTTTATCGCTTTCTTGTTAGATGTAAAGCATACGGAGTCCTAAAATTATTTAAATCAATACAAGAAATCCTGAAGTTGGGTTTTAATAATAATAATTCCTTACATTTATATAGCGCTTTTCTAGGCACTTAAAGCTCTTTACATAGTAAAGGGGGAATTTCCTCACCCACCACCAGTGTGCAGCATCCAAATGGATGATGCGACGCTAGCCTTAGTTCGCCAGTATGCTCACCACACACCAGCTGTTGATGGAGAGGAGAGTAGAGTGATGTAGCCAGTTCAGGGATGGGTATTATTAGGAAGCCATGATAGATAAGGGCCAGTTTGGGGAATTTGGCCAGGACGCAGGTTTTGACGCAGCAATTTTGCATTTGTGTATCATATATGATGATAGCCTATAATTTGTAATACTAACAATAAATGTAATATAAACAATTACAACAAAAGTATTAAAATGAAAATAAAGAAAATATAAAGAAAACAAACGATCATAACACTTTAAAAAAAACGGCTATTCTTGCCATTATTTATAAGTTAAAGAAACTGAACAATACGTGGGGCACCTCAACCAGAAAGACCTCAAATCTGGGTGAAGAACCAAGAAACTTGTTCTTAAGTATTTACAATGTAAAAGAATGACAACAATGTGTTCAACAGCATGGTTATTACTTGAAAACAGAGAAAACAACCTTGAGTTTTTTTATTTATTTCTTTTTTATAGACACACAAAAAAAGCTTAATAGATGTATACATCACTTGTATACAAAGAGTAAAATAAATAAATGAATAAATTAACAATGACTAAATAAGATAAGAGGTAAACAAAAAAAAAGGAAATAAAAATGTAACAAAAAAATATATTCACAATCTTCAGGAAGCAAGGGAGATCTCATCATAACAAGCAAGAAAAGCTATACATTTTTTATTGAAAATGAATCTCATAGTATGTATTAAGCACTTGAATTCTAATATGAACTCTGCAAATCTAGGTCATTTTTTAAGGAATTTCTGTTTGTGTATATACAATTTTGCAACAAGAATAAGAAAATTCACAGTGTTTTCCAGAGATCTATTTTTGTTTTCAAAATAACAAATAATGTCTTTGATACAAAAAGCATAATTAAACTTTAATTTGGAGAAATAAAGGAAATTTAAATCATGCTAAATAAGCAGATATAATACCACAAAAGAAAAACATATGAGTGAGACTTTCACTTTTGTTTTCACAAAAGGTACACGAGTTATTCACGTCAGAGTATTTTGACAAAAGTAGGTTACAAGGATAAATCTTGTGCAAGACTTCTTTGGGGGGTCTGGGTAGCTCAGCGAGTACTGATGCTGACTACACCCCTGGAGTCGCGAGTTTGAATCCAGGGTGTGCTGAGTGACTCCAGCCAGGTCTCCTAAGCAACCAATTGGCTCTGTTGCTAGGGAGGGTAGGGTCACATGGGGTCTCCTAAGCAACCAATTGGCCCTGTTGCTAGGGAGGGTAGAGTCACATGGGGTAACCTTCTCGTGGTCATGATTAGTGGCTCTCACTCTCAATGGGGCACGTGGTAAGTTGTGCGTGGATCGTGGAGAGTAGCATGAGCCTCCACATGCTGTGAGTCTCCGTGGTGTCATGCACAGCAAGCCACGTGATAAGATGCATGGATTGATGGTCTCAGAAGCAGAGGCAACTTGTCCTGGGCCACCTGGATTGAGGTGAGTAACTGTGCCACCACAAGGACCTAGTAAGTAGTGGGAATTGGGCATTCCAAAATTGGGGAGAAAAGGGGATAAAATAATAATAATAATAAATAAATAAAAATCAAATGCACTTATTTTACCTTATTAGACATAAAAAATTTATAAGGTAACAACCATGCTTTTTTCCGATGTATGTTGTTAATGAAAGAGTTCCAATAGAATTTTCCTCTTGGGAAAATAGAAACTCAAGAGTGTAATACCTGACCAATGAATTTATTATTACAGGTTTTACTCAGTAAAGAAACTCCTAAAGAGAGTTGGGGGGGGGGGGGAAGCTGTTTTTTTCCCCCTTCATAACTTAAACTTGTTTTCATCAGATGCTTTACACCCAAAGGAATAGCCTTAATAACATAACTATATTCTTTGAAGGGAGCTGGTACAACCTTGAGTTTTGAGATGCCACATCCACTGGCTGCAGTCGTCACGACTGGTCGCCATATTAAAACTGAACGGAACCTGCGTCTACACGTCGCGAAGTGATCGCGAAGGGCCTCTCTTCAAAACAAACATCGATTTACACCCGGGAATCATTTATGCATCGGACTGAAAAGGTCACTGTGTTCTCAGACAGGAGTTGTCTGGGAGGGACGTTTCTGTTTTAGAGTGTTTGATGAGAGATGAGTACTCTGACCCAGCGGAGCTCCGGCCTGGTGCAGAGACGCACCGAGGCGTCGCGCAGCGCTGCAGCCGCAGACAGAGACCGCGGATCCGGTGACGAGGACTACGAGCCCCGCCGCGTAGACGAGCAGGACGAGGAAAACAGCGGCGACTCCAAGGAAACCAGACTGACCCTGATGGAGGAAGTGCTGCTGCTGGGGCTAAAGGATCGAGAGGTTGTTGCTTTGCTTTATTTTTGAGTGGTTGCATGTAGTCGATATTTAGCTAGTTACACTGTACCATGGCCGCTTGATCGTTGTAAATAAGCTCTGTGGTTTTTTTTTTTTTTTGTTTTTTGTTTTTTTAAGATAAACCAGGGAACAAGCTGCTTTTAACCACTTTTTTATTCGTTTTGAGTTAAAACAAATTACCACATTCTGTTGCTTTGATATGAGTTAGCTTTAAGCATTAACTGCAGTTATAATTTAACTAACATCCAATTATCATAACACTAACACTGTCATAAAACCAACTCAAAGTGTCGTAGTTTTAAAAGCTGTGGGCTGCCTTTATCTATCTAATATAGCATATGGTCACCAGTGTGATATTATGATGCCATGACATTGTAATTTCATGGACCTTTTAAGAGTAATTATTCCCCCAGAAGTATGTAGACATTTCAAAATGCGGGTTATAATGACTGGAACACCCCGATTTGAGAAGAAATATCAAGTTTTGTGTGATGTACAATCTCTGCCCCTCTGCTGTTGTACCACGTTAGTCCTCCTCTGGTTTAGGGTTAGCCTAATATGACTACTCATAATAAACGTAGGCTAAATGGGCAAAGAGAAGCACTCCTGGTTAAATAATTAGTGCCCAATATTTGCAAGTTTGGCTGTGCAATGTCTGTTGTAACAGTTTTGATTGACTTTTAAAGGGATAGTTCACTCAAAAATGAAAATTCTCTCCTCATTTACCCACCCTCATGCCATCCCAGATGTGTAGGACTTTCTTTCTTCTGCAGAACACAAGCGAAGATTTTTGTAAAAATATTTCAGCTCTGTTGGTCCATACAATGCAAGTGAATGGTGGCCAGAATTCTGAAGGTCCAAAAACCATATAAAGGCAGCATAAAAGTATTCAACTCGATTCCAGTGGTTAAATCCATATCTTCATAACTGATATGATAGGTGTGGTTGAGAAAAAAAATCAATATATAAATCTTTTTTTACTATTACACCTATTATATCGCTTTAGAAGACATGGATTTAACCACTGGAGTTGTATGGATTACTTTTATGCTGCTTTCATGGGCTTTTTGGAACTTCTGATTTCTGGCTACCATTTACTTTTATTGTGTGGACTTACAGAGCTGAAATATTATTCTAAGGGCGTGTTCACACTTGGCAGGTTTGGTTCAATTAAACGAACTCTGGTGCGATTCATTTGAACAAGTGTGAACGCTGCCATCCAAACCTTGATGCGCACCAAACAAGCGGACCGAGACCGCCTGAATAAAGGGTCTCGGTCTGTTTCCAAACGAACTCTGGTGCTGTTCGACTGATATATGAACACAGTATGGACCAAAGACGTCTAAACGGACCAATAACAGGAAGTAATTTGCCTTTAATACTGACCTCAAGCATACCTGGTTCTTCTCATGATAGGAGCGATGTTACCCATTACAGTTTGGTACAGGTGTCGGAACCGCCGTCAGCCGTCCTTGCAGCATATCTTCGTTTGTGTGTGCAACAGAGGAATTACTGGCGCTGTTTTGACTCCTTTACACATTTTATTAGCTCTTTGTTTGTTCTCAGCTGGTAAAAATACCACCATAAATCCAACGAGTGCATTTAGCCCAGCAGCCAGCATTGTTTTGGATGCTCGGCAAGTTCTGTCACAAAATATACTTCATAAAAGCTGTCCAATCAGGTTGTGACCTTATCCTTATGCCTTTTATTTTGTATCTTTAGGTTCGGTGTTAAAAATGCCAGTGTGAAAGCTAAGCGAACCAGGACTAAATGTATCAATTTATTTTTTGGTCCGGACCAAGAGAACTGAACTACAAGTGTGAACACACCCTAAAAACCTTCGTTTGTGTTCAACAGAAGAAAGAAGGTCATACACAGTGTTGGGGGTAAAGTGATAAAAGTAACGCGTGTTGCATAATCAGATTACTTTTTGAGTAACGAGTAAAGTAACAATATTTTTTTATTTTAAACCATAATATCTTAGTTACTTTTAATATAAAGCCACAGTGAGACAGTGTTTAGCTACACTTTTCTGATAAATCAACCTATAAAAAGTGGTCGACCGATATATCACCGAGGCTGATAAATCGGCCGATATTCAGACTTTTTAAATTATCGGCATCGGCTGATAAATTTTGTCGTTTAGCTGATTTTTTTTTTCTTGAGGGTGCCAAAAATCACCTGCTTGCATTTGAAGACATGTAAACGACCAGTCATGGTTCATTTTGTTGTTACGTGCCATTGTGTTACTACAATAATAGGCCGGTGTGCAACACAGTGTCATTTAAACGGTCCGCATAGCAGAGCCACAGGAGACGTGTTTGAGCTCATAATGTTAAAGTGCTCGTCTGTTTCATTCTTCCTCTCTCTCCTCAACAGTTCCCTGTAACTTTTAACTGTCTAATGATAAAAAGGCAAATATCAATCAAACTGATATCATATACTGTCTGCAAATATGCATATATCTCATTAAAACAGATGTAATAAACCAACCTCACACAACTTCAGCAGATCCAGCGTCCTGTGGAACACTCATAAATCTTCATCTGAAGCATGTATTCTAACAGTCTCTCCTCAACAGTTCCCTGTCACTTTTTTCTAATGATAAAAGGCAAATATCAGTAAAACTTGTATTATATACCGATCTCCGATTTTATTTTAAAGTGCCCTTTGCCACACTTTTGCAAGTTAAATGCTGCAGTTAAATGTTTATGCCCCACACAGTAAAATTACAGTAACACTTTACAAAAAAGTTCCATTAGTTAACATTATTTAACAACATTACTGCAGTTAACATAAACTAATGAACTTAATGTTAGTTACAACATATACTAATGCATTTTTAAAATCAAAAGCTGTATTAGTTAATGCACATTAATGCACTATGTACGAACATGAACTAACAATGAACAATTGTATTTTTATTAACTAACATTATGATTAATAAATGCTGTAAAAAAATATATTGTTCATTGTTTGTTCATGATAACTAATGCATTAATGTTAAAGAAATGAAACCTTTTTATAAAGTATTAATAAAATTACATTAATTGTGAAATGCTAACATTTATTGAAAACAGTTATTAATAGTTCTGTTGTCAATATCAAAAGGTCATTGTGACATACTGGCAACCAGTAAAAACCACGAGAGCATCACACACAGCAGAGATAGGTTAAAAACTAAGAAAAATATTTCCATTACAAGCTCTAAAACTGCTCCAGTGAGAAATCATTAATATCTGATTTGTTTACTGTCTTTGGCGTTTTGCTGTAACACAAATCACAAATTATTAAACAAATATGTGAAGACGCATGGCCGTTATTGAAGGTTAAACAGTTACATCTTTTATTAGTGGTTTTGTGACCAACATTAATCTGATTTAAATTGGGATCCTCACAGAATAGCACTGAGATGAGTGACTGATGAGATATTTAGAGCACCTGGAGAGCCGCATGTTTGATTGACACCGAGAACGCTCGTGTGAAAGAAAGTAAAGCTAAAAGCGCTCATGATCGCTCAAACGGTCTCTATTGCTCCACACAACGTCTGATTGTCAGGACTCAGTTACATCACATGTATTTGCATGTTTATTTGTTGTTTAATTTGTTTTTATACCCGTTAGCAGCCTCTTTATCCTCTTAATATTCATACACACGTAATTCTTACACATTTTTAAAAACAAAACAGCGCATTCATGTGAATTACATCATGTCTGAAAGTTTACATTTGTGAATGCTTAGAAATGCTAACATCTCACCCTCCAAAGGCCACTTTGTTATGCTTCAAGGGCTGAGCAAGCGCTCATTAGAGGAGCAGTTTATGTGTGATTCCCTGCGTGCTGCAAAAAAGATCGGCCCTAAATCTAGGCATCGATCAGTGCACCCCTACCATTTGCAAATATGCAGATATCTATATTCTTGTTGCACTCTAATTTGTCTTGGATACTGCTACACTGATGCAAGTGAAATTTTGTAATGCGGCAATTTTCGTACTGCTGTCTCCTTAAGATGAATCGCTTATGATGCATTATTCCTCTTATGTAAGTCGCTTTGGATTAAAGCATCTGCCAAATGAATAAATGTAAATGTAAACCAAAAGCATTAAAGAGACGAAACTTCTTGCAGAGGGTTTTACTGTGCTGACTATTATTCACTGTTAAGCACAGCAATCATTATGTAAAAACGCTTTTTTTAAGAATTTACATCTCTCACTTAATTTGAGAATTGCGTCTCACATTAAAACCACCACCACTAAAAATAGTCGACCCCACTAATCGACTACTCGGCTGTTGGACGACTAGTCGATTTGTCAATTGCCCTGGCACATCCCTAATCTAAAGTTTAGTAGTCAACCTCAGTTGTTGGATGAAAAAAGTAAGACAAACTGCAATTTAATGTAATTAAGAACACATAATGATATAGCATTGTACTTTCAGCGCTGTCAGTATGTTGCTCCACTTAATGGGAAAAGGGTTTCCTATGTTGTCAGCACCTTAAAAGAGGCCTGTTGTTTCACAGCAGTGGACTCTGAGATGGAAGGCTGGACCTTTACAAAGCAGGCCTTGTTAGTGACAGAGAGATCATCGCTCACTTCCACTGCTAAGCATGACACTGCACACATCATAACTATCCATGCATGCTTTACAAATAGCTTGCTTTATTTTTTCTGTAAGATGGAGAATGCAGTCATCCTCAGGCTCTAAAGTTGTGTTACATTGGATTTGGATTATAACTGTAATGTATTAGTGACTCTCTGTATTTTATACTGTTTTCTACATGGATAGAGGTTTTAGCTACACTGAGGCTCTAACCTCTGAAGGGGAATGTATACTGACTTTATTCCATCATTTTTTTTTTTTTTACAAGGGCTACACCTCTTTCTGGAATGACTGCATTTCGTCAGGCCTGAGGGGCTGCATGCTCATTGAGCTGGCCTTACGAGGGAGACTGCAGCTGGAGGCATGTGGCTTGAGGAGGAAAAGCCTGCTTGCCAGGAAGGTGTGAAAAACTTTTCTGCACTCAGCAATTGATCATAACTAAGGCAGGGAGACACTTCCTTTATTGGATCCCGTCCTCAATGAGTGCGTTTAGATGGACAACAATACACCGATAACAACCAAAAATGGCAACAACAAAAAAAAACGTATCTACATGAGACATGAAATCATCTGGTTATTTTCTGGTTTTGACGTCAAAGCGGACACATGCATGCACACATTGAATAAACTGTTAAGAACGTTGGTAAAGTGAAATTGGGGTAATTGGCAAAAATCTACATTTGCTGATCTGGTTTTGCTTTAAGGGATACTTCACCCAAAAATTATGAAATTTTTGGGTGAACTATCCCTTTAATACTTAGCCTGATAAAGGCAAACAGTTTAAAGCATTTAAATTACCACACACGTCATTGGCTTATAAAAGGAATGTTCTGGGTTCAATACAAGCTCAATCGACAGCATTTGTGGCATAATATTGATTACCACTAGGGCTGAAACGATTAGTCGACGTTATCAACAACGTCAACAATAAAAAATTGTTGACAAAAATTTTAGTTGTCAAATAGTTGTTTGATGTCTTTTCATGTAACGTGATCATATGAAACTCTAATGATGGCATGTGAGAGGAGCACCGCAGCTCGTGCCTGACTGAGGAGAGGAAGAAAACACAGCTCACAGTCCAGGTGCACTCTAAACTTTCCAAACAGCTTCAGGTGATGTAGATTGCAAAGTATGAGGGAATTGTAATGCAAAAATGCAGAATAAGTAAATACAGAAGCACTGTCATCGTGAAATAAAGCAGAGCCGGATCTGGCATTCCACATACTTGCATGTCAGAGCGTCTAAAAAGCAAACAACCTGGCATTATATCTTTAATGCATGCTTTATTAAAGTTCAAATAATAAGGAACTGGGTCGTAAACAAACTCCGAACATGCCATTTCTCTGTATGGTCAGCGCCGCTTCTATGAGTCACTTGAAGGGGAGAGATTGAAACTGCACCCGGCAGAGGCACACTCTGTCGTGGGGACGCTCATCCCTCATGCGTGTTTTCTGGAGCTAGATTATAACATGATGGCTTGCGACATATTGAATCATAATATACTGTATTTATCTTGTTGTGAAGAAAATCAGCGATACGCAGCTCTATTAAGAAGAGAGAGTTTGTTTTTGCGAGTCAAAGATGGATCGAAGTGAACATAAAGGTGAGAGAGTGTAGTCTTAGCCCATTATACACTGCAACAAAATACGTTTTTGATTAGTCTGTTTTGATTTGTTTTCCAAAAATAATATCTAAAACTCCTTTAAAACAGCGTACATTTACTTTAGGAGCTATACTGCAGAAGAAAAAAAAAATATTGGAGAATGTTGAATACAATATTTAATATTCAATATTTTAAAATATCTAAAAATAGCCTACTTAAAACAAGATACATTTACCTCAGAAGCAACATATAAGATATTTAGACTTGCTTTTAGAGAATATATCTTGTATATGAGTATATTTATTTCTTTACTGCACTGGCAGAAGGATGAACAAGTGAAAAAATACACTTATATACAAAAGACACTTATATTCAAGATATATTCTATGAAAGCAAGTCTAAATATCTAATGTTGCTTCTCAAGTAAATGTATCATGTTTTAAGGATTTTTAGATATTTTAAATGGAAAACAAGACAAAAACTCAATTACAATAGGATTTTTTTGCAGTGAATTTTTTACTGAATTAAACTTAATAAAAAAAGATTTTTTTTCTCCTTTAATTTAGTGAATGTCATTTAGAGGTATTTTTAAAAGATGATTTTTCCTCTTTATTATTAGTAAGCACGTTTAATACAACCTTTTAAGTCTAGGCACAAGCTGAATATTCGGTTAAGAGCTAATGATTAATCGTTGCAATAATCGACAGAATAGTCGAATAGTCATTCTAATAATTGTTAGATTAGTCGATTATCAAAAAATTGTTAGTTGCAGCCCTACTTACCACAGTTGACTCGTCCCTCCTTTTCTTTAAAACAAGCAAAAATCTGTGTTACAGTGAGGCACTTATAATGGAAGTGAATGGGGCCAATTTTTTAACGTTAAAATACTCACTGTTTCAAAAGTATAGCCACAAGACATAAAGGATATTCGCGTAAAAAGTATTTTAGTGCGATAAAATCACTTACTAACCTTGTCTGTGTAAAGTTATAGCCAATTTTACAACTTTGTTACCATGACGATGTAATGTCAACAAACCCTAAAAGGACTGTAAAAATGACAAATTAAACAAATGTACAGCTCAAATAATTCACAAGTTTGAACAAAGGAATTACTGCAAGTGCTTTTATAAAATTATAAGCTTCACATTTCTGTTTAAACGACAACTGCCAATATGATTCCCAGAGACGAAGGTGACTGGCTTTGTGGATTGAGTGATGACGGACAGCGGCGTGCCACTTTGGGTCTTTCCAACTGGACCATAGGAAGTCGCCACTTTGAAACCAATTCGAAATCCATAAAGTGGAAATCAGTGGCACGATCAGCGTTCCCCCGGGAACAATCAGTGTTCCCATGGAAACACCGATCATGCATGACGGCTGCGCCTGCGAGACATGAGGGAGAGAAAATGACAAAACAAACTCACCGGAGCCATTACAGATTGAGCTTAATTTGTATTGAACCCGGAACATTCCTTGAAAGGGATAGTTGTTATAATCCCATATGACATTCTTTCTTTTTCTTAACACAAAGGGAGAAATTGTGAAAGTTTATGGCAGTTTATGGTGACCACCTCGTCAAGTTTCAAAAGGACACACGAGTATAATTCAGAAGTCTAATAAATGATTCCATGAGACTCATGATTGTTATGAAAGCATACGATAAGGTGCTAGGAAGCAACATGAGCAACACGAATGGAATTTATTATTATTATTATTTTTTTTTTTTTTAATGATCTCTTGAACATTTGCCCAGATAAGTAGAAACGTCAAGCTCAATACTTCTGAACAGCATTTTGAACGCAGTAACACTACAAAGGTTAAGGTCACCATTTAGTTATACTGATGATTCAGTGTCACTTGCACATTTTCCTGCAAACAGAGATTAGGATTAGGATGATACTCTGCTGCTTAAACAAAAGATTTCATCAGCACTTAAAGAGTTGGATATTTGTACTGTCAGAGACCATGCCAAAGGTTAACAGTTGTGGAGAGTTTTTCCTTTTACAATGAAACAACTTGTTTTACTGTTCAGAAAGGTGTGACCTTTTGGCACCATGTGAATCAAGGCACTCACTGGATTGAACAAATTCACAGCATATTCTTTATGTGCTTGTTGAATCCAGCACTCTGGTGTCAGTACACTTTACAAGTGTGCTGGACCATTTCTACCACAAGAGGGAGCTCTTTGATATTAATTGTGTGTCAAGAGACCTCTTTTTGCGGTTAGTGTTGGCTGGTGCAAGTGAAGTTTTTTTAAAGAGGGTTCAGATGTAACTCCGGAAATTCTTTAAAATATGAGGT